>NW_006922741.1:60971-62055 GCF_000298275.1 Orycteropus afer afer
GAACATGGAATGTACAAAGTATGAATCTAGGAAACTAGAAGTTTTCAAAAATGAAATGAAATTCATAGATATCAATAAATATCCTAGGCATTAGTGAGCTGAAATAAACTGGTTTGGACCATTTTGAAATGGACAACCTTATGATCTACTATGCCAGAAAGACAAATTGAAGAGGAATGTTGTGGCATTCACCATCACAAAGACTGTTTCAAGGTCTATCCTAAAGTACAATGCTGTCAGTGATAGGGTAATATCCATATGTCTACAAGATGACCTGTCAATACTACTATTATTAAAATTTATGCACCAACCACCAAAGCCAAAGATGAGGAAATTGAAGATGTTTAACAACTTCTGCAGTCTGAAATTGACCAAATGTGCAATCAAGATGTGTTAATTATCACTGGTGACTAGAATGCAAAAGTTGGAAACAAAAGAAAAAATCACCAGTAGTTGGAAAATTTGGCCTCAGTGACAGAAATAATGCTGGAGATCACATGATAGAATTTGGCAAGACCAATGACTTATTCCTTGTAAATATCATTTTTTACAGTACAAACAGCAGTTATACACGTGGACTTCATGAGATAGAGTACACAGGAATTAGACTGGCTACATCTGTGGCAAGAGACCATGGAAAATCTCCAATATCTTCAGCCAAAACAAAGCCAGAAGTTGATTGTGAAACCGACCATCAACTGCTCATATGCAAGTTCAACTTGAACTTGAAGGCAATTAAAACAGGTCCACAAGAGCCAAAATATGACCTAGAATATATCCCTCCTGAATTTAGAGACAATCTAAAGAATAGATTTGATGCATTGAACACCAATAACTGAAAACCAGAGGATTTGTGGGATGACATCAAAAACATCATACATGAAGAAAGCAAAAAGTTATTAAAAAGACAGAAAGGTAAGAAAAGACCAAAATGGATTTCAAAAGAGATTCTGAAACTTGCTCTTGAATGGAGCACAACTAAAGCAAATGGAAGAAATGACAAGGTAAAGGAGCTGAACAGAGATTTCAAAGAGCAGTTGGAGAAGACAAAGTCAATTATTATAATGAAATGTGCAAATACCTG
>NW_006922741.1:62855-65918 GCF_000298275.1 Orycteropus afer afer
TCATAACAAATTATGTATAACATTGAGAAAATGGGAATTCCAGAACACTCAATTGACTCCATAGTCCTGCCAGCCATCTCTTCAGAGCAGTCTTTGTTTTTACTATTAGGCAACTTAAGCAAGACTATTTCAACATTTCTCATAGGATGTTAGTGCAGCACCTCACTCCTGGTTATTATCATTATCTAATGATATTATCAGTTATCATTATCTAATTTGCTATGACAGAAATACCATATGTAGAAGCTTTAAGAAATAGAAATCATTCATCTCCCAGTTTGTAAGTTTCTAGGGGGAGTCTCTCTCTGTTGTCTCTGGAGAAAAGCTTTCTCTTTGAACATCTTCTCCTGGATGGTCTTCATTTGACTTGACTTCTCTCTTCCCCCATTTCTGCTCTGCTTGCTTTTTTAATCTATTTTATTTCTCAAAAAAGATTGACTCAAGATACACCATACATTAATCTGGCTTCATTAACGTTTCAAAAACAACTCATTGTTGAATGTGATTATAAACAAAGGTATAGAGGTTAGGATTTACAACACATATTTTTGGATGACACAATTCAATCCATAACACTATACATGAGGGGCATTGGCTAGTAATTAAACCTGTGTCTTCCACATGAAAGACAAGAATTCTAACACTAAGCCACCACTGCCATTGTGTGTGTTTGTGTGTGTATGTGTATATAAACAGAGAGAGAGAGAAAAAAAAAATTTAATAAATTGATACATATTGCCTGTGCTATTTAAGGTTGTATGTCAACTTGCTGGGCCTGGCTGAGTGGCTGGGCAGCTGGTGGTAGTTATTATCCATGATGAGACTGATAATCAGCTCCATGGTGGGATCTACCACAAGCAGCTGAGTAGCTGCTTCAGGGATGTGGTCTGTTTCCTGTATATAAAAAGCAGCTTTGGGAATGGTCTCTAGTTTATGGCACACTTGAACCCTGCATGTAGCCATGTAGTGTTCAGCAGCCTGCCATGCTCTGCTGATCTTGGGACTTTCAATGGACTTGAATCAGTGGCCTGCTGTGTTGTTTGGTAACATTGGGACTGTGCCTTTTTACTTGTCAACCTTGGGCTTGTCAGCCTCAGCAGCCAACAGCTGTCTGAGTGAAGAAAAGCCTCCAGCTTCAATGGGCCAGGATCAGGAGGCAGTGCTGAAGCCCTAGGTTGAGGGGCTTTCATCCAGCCCTTAGATACCGGTATTTTGAACTAGGACTTAAAGCCTCCAAAATTCTAAGAGAATTAACTCCTTTTTATTTTTTTTCATTCAAGCCATTTCATTTGTGGTATTTTTCTGTTAGAGCAGCACAGAGGTAACCAAAACATTGCCAGTCCAAAGTTTTTAGGTCAGAAGGCTGGCTGGAAAGTCTAGAAGTCTTGTGATCAAAATTAATAGACCAAATAGAGAGCTGAAAACTCTGGTAGGATATCCACATTACTTTTTTGAAGTAGAATCCTCCTCACTTGGAAAATCTCAGTTAAATATTAAACACATGCATGCATATGCTTTAATTAAATATGAACATAAATAAAACAAAAAAAATCCTTACAACTAGACCAAAAACAACATCATGATAAATGATGAAGAAGCAGAAGTTGTTGAAGATTTCATTCTTCTTTGGTCAACAATTAATCCCATGAGAAAATCTGCTAGGAAACACCTCCTTAAAAAAATGAAGATGTCACTCTGATGAATAAGGTGTGCCTGACCCATCCTGTGCTATTTTCAATGTCCTTATATTCATATGACAGATGGACAATGAAAAGGGAAGACAGAAGAAATACTATTACATTTGAAGTGGTTTGGTGGAGAATATTAAATATACTGTGGACTTCCAGAAGAATAAATCCATCTGTCTTGGAGGATGTACAGCCAGAATGTTCCTTAGAAGTGAGGATGCTTATTTTCAACGTGCCATCAGGAGAGACCAATTACTGGAGAAAGATTTCATGCTTTATAAAGGAGAGAGCCAGTGAAAAAAATTGAGATGAATGGATGCAGTAGCCGCATCAATGAACTCAAAGATAGCAACAATTGTGAAGATGATGCAAGAACAGGTAAAGTTTCATTCTGTTATACATAAGGAACTTATGAGCGGGAGCTGACTCAATAGCACTCAACAATAACATATATACATACAGCAACATCTAGACCAGTGTTTGGCCCAACAACTTGGCAGCATGGTCTAACTAATTTGACACATAACGTTTACCATTACATTGAGCAATAACTTTTAAGTTTTACATTATGGAGCTTCCCAAAGTATTGGCAGTCAGGCTGTCCATCATATTGCTCTCCACCTACTGAAGGAAGCAGCCATCAGAAAGGAGAGACACATTTTAGATTCAGTCATAACAAAGTAACCTGATGCTGGGGAGATCTTGGATGGTGCAAATTCTTAAGGTACTTGTTGTTAATTGAAAAATTTGTGGCTTGAGTCCCACCATAAGTACCTCACAAGAAAGCCTTACTGAGATCACTGGACTTCTGACAAGTCAGCCGTTGAAAAACTTCTGGAGCACAGTTCTACTCCATAGGTCTAGGGTCATCATAAGCAGGAACCACTTGATGGCAACCTTTAAAAAAAAAAACAAAAAACTAATGCTGTTCAGTTTTGTGAGTTATAAAGATCCTGCATACAATTTTCCAGGTGCTCAAAGGAGCTTCTCTGAAGATCATACCTGGAGACTAACAGGTGACTTGCAGCCATTCCTAGACACATGGCTGCATATTCACAGTTCTGGGATTTCAGTGAAGAGACAGGATGGATGCTGTTTTGGTTCTCTAATGCTGCTCTAATGCAAATATAAAAAAAGAAGACTTCAACAAACAGAGATTTATTCTCTTACAGCTTAAGAGGCTAGAAGTTTAAGTTCAAAGTGCCAGCTCTAGGGGCTTGGTGAAAGTCCCTACATTGGGCTCAGCTCTGCCTCTTGCTCCTGGCCCACTGAAGCTGGAGGCTTCTCTTAGCTGCTGACTGCTGAGGCTGACAAATCCAAGGTCAATAAGTAAAATGGCACAGTCCCAAAATTACCAAACACAGCAGGCCACTAA
>NW_006922741.1:66904-68510 GCF_000298275.1 Orycteropus afer afer
TTGATTAGTAGACTAGTGTTTAAATGCTTGGACCACCCAACAACTCCGGATGGAAGCTTTGTGTGCATTAATGATCACTTCTGTGAGTATGTGATGATTATGATGTTATTTTAACTTAAACTTTGGAAAATGATGTTTTAAAAGTGAAAGAGTTTGGCAATTGAGAACATTTTTTTTATATATAGATTTGTAATATATATGAATTTAAGATCATGGGCAATAATGTGTTTCAAACTTATTTCAGGTAATGTTTGACAATCTTGACACTCTAACCCATTAACTTTTCTCTGAGGAATTACTGAAGGTTTATAAATAGCTTATGATTTTTAACCAGGGCCTGTCTGTCATTGGACCCAAGTGAAGTTTTATGGGAGGAGATGTCACAGAGGTTTGCAATAAAATCTAACAAATGTCACATGATAATGAAACATTTTAATCAGTTGACCATTGTTTGACCACCAAAGAAGTTAACCACTATGTCTGCTAAGCATAAAGACTTGGCAATTCATGATTAAAAGTCAGGAATATCATAAAAATCAGTGTCTGTGAATTTTCCAAAGAGGATTCACTTAGCTCTGTAATGTGGCCCTCCCCAAGAGATCTGAAAACAAACTTTCCATCACCCTGCTCTTCAAGCACTGCAGGGGGCAGTCACTGGAAAAGAAAAGCAAAATTCAAATGATTCCAAGATAAATCAGTCTGAATATCAATGTTTTCCATCTTTTCAACATCTGACGTCTCTAGGGGAAGACTCCTTCTGGTCTCTTCCAGTTTCTTGTAGTTCCAAGTGTTCCTTGGCTTGTAGATACATTTTCATATGGCTATCCTTCCACTGGGAGCTCTGGTAGTATAGTGCCTAAGGCACTTGACTGCTAAACAGAAGGCTGGTGGTTCAAACCCACTAGCCACTCCTTGGAAGGAAGATGGGGCAATCTACTTCTGTAGAGAGTCTACCTCGGAAACCCAAGGAGGGGTTGTTATGAGTCGGGTCCTACTCGACAGCACATAACAACAACAAATCCTTCTACTGGGAGCTCTCATCGTGTAGTGCCTAAGGCATTTGACTGCTAATCAGAAGACTGGCAGTTCAAACCCATCAGCCACTACTTGGAAGGAAGATTGGGAAATCTACTTCTATAGAGAGTCTGCCTCGGAAACCCAAGGATGGGTTGCTATGAGTCAGAATGGACTCAATGGCAGTGAGTTTAGTTTTTTTGGTTTTATCCTTCCACTATCTGTCTCTCTGTCTATTCTCTTCCTTTATAAAGATACTGTATATCTGGATGTAGTTAGCTGTCAATTCTGCCCCCAACTCATGGCTGTCCCATGTACAATGGAACAAAACACTGCTTGGTCCTGTATTGTCAACATGATTGGTTGTAGATTAAACCAATGCAATTCACAGGATGTTCATTGGCTGATTTTAGGAAGTAGATTACTAAACTTTTCTTCCTGGCCCATCTTAGTCTGGAAGTTCCCTGACACTTCTGCCTAATAATAACATTCAAGACTCTATTGACAGATGGGTGGTCATGCACAAGAGGTGCAGTGGTCAAGAATTGAACCTGGAACTCTCACATTGTTGTGTGTGCCGTCGAGTCAGCCC
>NW_006922741.1:69459-74016 GCF_000298275.1 Orycteropus afer afer
TCAAGAATAGCAAGGATTGTGGAGCTGGCGTGGGACTGAGTGGTGTTTCTTTCTGCTGTGCATAGTGTCACTATGAGTCAGAGATGACTTGATGGCACATAACAACAACAACGACCTTGTGTTAACCTAACTGATAACATCTTCATAGCTTCTATTTCAAAACAAAGTCACATTCAGTAGTATCTCAGTGTAGACTACAACATATCTTTTTGGGAGAATGCAATTCAACCCTTAAAAACTTCTTTAAAGCCATCTGATGATCTTTCATCGCCCTTTAAGCTAAATTGAAATCCCTTACCTTGGCCTGCAGGGCTCAGCATGATCTAACCTTTGCTCACCTCTGTGGCCTCATCTCAGACCTCCCCAACCACGGAAGTCTGTTCACCAGACAGCAGTCATTCTTTCAGATTCTCAGACACAATGCATTCTCTTCACCCTTGAAACTTACACCCTTTGTACTTACTGCTCTCTTAACCTGAATGGCCTCCTTGGGCTCTTTTTGTTGCTTCAGATCTCATATTAAATGGAGTCTCCTTAAATTTAAAAAAAAAAAAAAATCCCATTGCCATTAAGTAAATTCAGACTCATAGTAACCTTATGACAGACTATAACTGCCCCATAGAGTTTCTAAGGCTGTAAATCTTTACAGAACTAAACTGCCTCATCTTTCTCCCATGAAGCAACTGGTGTGTTGGAACCACCTACCTTTTGGTTAACAGCCAAATGTTTTTAACCACAGCACCACCAAAGGTCTTGTCATCTCCTTGTTGTTGCTGTTAGGTGCTGTTGAGCAGTCTTTCACTCATAGTGACCCCATGTACAACAGAATGAAACATTGCCTAATTGTGTGCCATCTTCACAATCCTTGCTATACGTGAGCCCATCATTGCAGCCACTGAATCAATCCATCTTGCTGAGGGCCTTCTCCTTTTTTGCTGACCCTCTTCTTTACTAAGCATGATATCCTTCTCCAGGGGATAGTCATATCCTTAGTAAGCATTACTTAACTCACCCTAGGTATTCTTCATCCCCCACTTCTTCTTTTGATAATACTTCAGATTGTAAAAATACTTCTTCATTATCTGTTCTAGTTATATTTCTTCAAGTCCAAGTGGCATGTTGAGTGTCTTCCAACCTGAAGAGTTCATCTCTAAGGTTTTTGTTGGCTGAGTTTTAGAAACCAGACTACTCCTTAGATCACCAGAAAAGGATCTCTTGTTTCCCAGAGGGTCAACAAAAATGAGAGGATCCCTCAATGAGATGGATTGACACAAAGACACAACACTGGGATCAAGCATGTTGAAGATCAGAGAGATGCAGAAGATTGGGCAATGTTTTGTTCTGGAATACCTAAGGTTGCTATGAGTGAAAGCCAAGTCAATGATAACTATCAACTATTATCTGTTTACTTATTTATACCCAAGGAGGGAACTTGATCTGTTTTTCTTGCCTCCGTACATGCAAGGTGTTCTTGTGACTGTTACTCATTTGGTAATTTACAAATTAATAGTTATCAATTGGTCAAGCACTGAGCTGCTAACTGAAAGTTTGGTAATTTGAACCTACCCGGTAACTACGAGGGAGAAAGACCTCCCAATCTGTTCCCTTAAAAACTACAGCCCACAAATCCCCATGAGATAGTTCTACTCTGTCACGTGAGCTCACTACAAATAAAAATTGACTCAATGACAGCTAACAACATTATAGCTAACATGTATTGAGCACTTACTTTGGTCCAGATTTCAAGCTAAGTACTGTACGTGGATTTTTCTAATTTATTCCTCATACACAGCCCATGAAGGCTACTAATATTATCCCCATTATATAGATGAGACACCTTAGGCAGAGTGTTCATGTATCTTGTCAATGATCACACAGCTAGTGGTGGCAAAACGAGATTCAAACTTAGGCAGAGTTTGTGTTTTTAATCTTTACCCTGCGTTTCAATGGATGTAACTTCCTTTGCCACCTTCCTTAATTGGCTAATTGTCTCTAGATCTTTAAGACTTTGCTCAAGCATCAGTCATTCATTGAGACTTTTTTGACCTATCTGTTGTTGTTGTTGTTGTTGTTATGTGCCATCGAGTCAGACCTAACTCATAGCGACCCCTCCTTGGGTTTCCAAGGCAGTATCACTAAGGAAGTAGATTGCCCCATCTTCCATCCGAGGAGTGGCTGGTGGGTTTGAACCACCAGCCTTCTGGTGAGCAGTCAAGTGCCTTAGCCACTATGCTACCAGAGCTCCCTTTTGACCTATCTACTCAGTATGAAATGGGTGTCTCTCTACTGTGATCATTGTCAACAGAATTTCTTTCTACCTGAGCAACAAAACCACTTTGTTATTCAATAACTACCTGTCTCTCCCAGTATATCTGGAATTTCTTCTCAATGGAGATTACCTTTCATTCTCTTTTTCCTACATCTCTCCATTCAACATTCAATACATAAGTTTTGAGGACATACTTTATTCAAATTTCATATTAGAGACTAGAGACATGGCAGTACACAAGATAAAGTCTCTGATTTATGGAACTTATAATTGGGAGGAGGGAGATAATTATCATGTCAACCCATTTAACATACAAGATTATGGTGACTAAGGATAGATTTTATGAAAACAAAGCCCCTGTGGATGAAATGAAGCGAGTACTTGGGGCCCAAGATGCTACCATAGGGTGATCAAGGAGATCTTCTCTGAGGAGGGAACATTTAAGTAGACACAGAGGATGAGTTCGGGGGGTAGAGTGTTTCCAGAAGGGGACAGGGCTAGTGTGCTAAGTGCAAGACGAAGCATAGAAGTCCTAATCTGAGAAAAGGTAGGCCTGTACAAAGGACAGAGAGCAGCTGTGCTGGGCTCAGTCTATGAGTCACCCCGGATAAGTTCAGCATCCCTTTCCCCTGGGCCTCAACCCCTATCCTTGCCTCCTAGACCCCAAGATGGCTTGTGTGGTCCTCAAAGTCATACATCTCCATGGTTGCAAACTTGCTGCCATCATTTTCTTTTACCATCACCAGCTGTTGGGCCTCCTTGGGGTCAAGGTTAGGCCAAGTTGTCGTCTCTTTTCAACCAGTTGAAGCAAGAACAGTAGCAGTCCTAGCAAGCAAGTCTGAGGCTAGTTGTTGTGCCCACAGAGACTAGTTTCTCCAGTGGCAGTCAAGAGAAGCTGTTTTTCATGGTCCAGAGTAAGGAAGCATCAATACCTTACAGAACGGACCTTGATAAATTGGATGCAGGAGACAGGAGGGAGCCAGCCAATAAATCATTTGCCCTCCTTCCTTTCACAAACTCTAAGACTGATAGTGGCCTCCACATTGTGTCTACGTGGTGACCAGGAGCCTGAGATGTAAGTGGTATTTATGGTTGTTCTGTGGCCAACTTGGTCATGCACCAGCTTGAATGACTCTCCCTCTTACTTTGCTTCATGCCTATGGGTTGTTATTATTATTTTTTCCCCTTGCTTTTCTTTCCTCCATGAAATGGCACACTACAAAAGCATTGGAACAATAAGCTCTTCCTTCCAACTCTGTTGTATTAGAAGCTGTAATTAAGAGAGAAAGTCAGTCTGCCAGTAGTGCAATGAATGAAGGAACTAGAAATTGGTGTGTTAGTTTCTTAGGGCTATTGCAACCAAGTACCACATATTAGGTGACTTAAAACAGTAGAAAATCTGGAGGCCAGAATTCTGAAATTGAGGTGAGTGCAGGGCCGTCTTCCCTCTGGTGTATGTTGAATATCTGTTTCATGCTAATGTTGTGGTCAATTCTTGGTTTCTTAACTTGTAGAGATATCACTTCAATGTCTGCCTGCATAATCCTGACTTTCTCCCTCTTATCCACTCTTCTTATAAGGACACCACTCTAATCCATTATGATTAGAGTGGATTAGTTAGATTAGTTGCTGCTCTTGTCATTACATGCTGTTGAGTCAATTTTCAACTCACACTGACCACATGTGACAGAGTAGAAGTGCCCCATAGGGTTCCGTAGGCCATAATCTTTATAGGAACAGATTGCTAAGTCTTTCTTCTGCAAAGTCACTGAGTGGGTTCATACCACTAACTTTCCTGTTAGCAGCCAAGTTCTTAACTATTGCTCCATCAGGGTCCCTTTATTGAATTAAGGTCCATGCTTATTCAGCCTGAGTCATTTTATCTTGATCGCATTTGCAAAGACCATATTTTCAAATAAGCTCAGATTCACAGGAACCAAGTGTTAGAACTTCAGTGTATCTTTCGGGGGGCACACAATTCAACCCATAATGGAAGCAGATGAGGTTGAACAGATAGGTAACTCTAATTCTATAGGGTCTTCTTGGTCAGGGGATGGGATTTAGGTTCCAGTTCAATTCATTGGAAGTCTTTACATATGGTATGTTGTTGTTGTTATGTGCCATCGAGTTGGACCCAACACATAGCAACCCCTCCTTGGGTTGCCGAGGCAGTATCACTACAGAAGTAGATTGCCCAACCTTCCTTCCAAAGAGTGGCCAGTGGGTTTGAACGCCAGCCTTCAGCCTTCTGGTTAGCAGTCAAGTGTCTTAGGCACTATGCTACCACA
>NW_006922741.1:74978-77817 GCF_000298275.1 Orycteropus afer afer
GAAGGCTGGCGGTTCAAACCCACCAGCCACTCCTCGGAAGGAAGATGGGGCAATCTACTTCCGTAGTGATACTGCCTCGGAAACCCAAGGAGGGGGTCGCTATGAGTCGAGTCCAACTCGACGGCACATAACAACAACAACAACAATCATGTTCCTTAACCAATTATTCAGAAAGTCCTGCATTATTTTGACACATTGTATCCTATCTTTACCACCACCTGTCTAAAAGCTCCTTATGCCCTGCCCTCAATATTGAGACATAAGGCAGGTCAAAATGGAATGTTTTCGCCATTAGAAACTGCAGTCTTGCTAGCGTGATCCTTCAACCAATGCCAATCTGAGCGCATTCTGAATGGGAGACAAAAGTCAGTAACTGAAAGACCAGAAGTGAATACCAGTAACAAGTCTTAAAGAGAAGAATGTAAATGTAAGACAGGAATGAGAGACATGAGCTGGGGCTGGAGTGGAATCCAAATGAGAGCATGCAGAGACTAAAGTAGTAATTCTATCACCTTTTCTTTTTTTCATTTTGGTGAAATATATACACAGCAGAACATTCCTTAATACATTTCTACATGTACTATTCAAAAACATTGGTTACATTCTTCACCCTGTGTCACCATTCTCCCTGTCTGTGACAGTTGAGTTGTGTGTCAACTTGCGTCACCTATGATTCTGAGTGGCTTACACAGTTGGGATGTGGTTATTTCCATGATGAGATTGGATGTATATGTTTTGAGCAGCCAATCTATTGAAAGGGAGTTTCCTTAGGGCTGTGTCCTGCTTCCAATATATATATGGGCATCCTGGGAAAATGAGAGAATCTTTCTGTGGATCTGGATCCTGTTGTGCTGCCTACAACTATCCATGAGCGAACAATCCACCATTTTGTCTGGTGATCTTGGATTTGTCACCCACCAGAGTCAACAACTTGTTAACATGTCCAAGAGGTAGAGGAATGGGACCTACCAGGCTAAGGCTGTGAGGTTGCCATTCAGAGGAACTAGGGGACAGGAGCCACCCAGTAAAGGAGATCTGTACAGATGCCACCCAGTGAAGATCTGTACAGATGCCAAGTTGACAAGGGGTCAACTTGGCTGGGCCTGGTTGAGAGGCTGGGGAGCTGGATATAGTTATTCCCCATGGTGAGATTGGTAATTAACTCCATGGTGGAATTCAGTGGAGTAGCTGAATAGCTGCTTTAGGGATGTGGGCTGCTTCCAATAGATAAGAAGCAATTTTGAGGAAGGTCTCCAGCTTTTTGGCATGCGTGAACCTTGCATATAGCCACGTCATTGTTCAACAGCCTGCCATGCCCTGGTGATCTTAGGACTTCTTCTGGATTTGAATTAGTGGCCTGCAGTGTTGTTTGGTAACATTGGGACTGTGCAGTTTTACTTGTTGACCTTGGGTTTGTCAGCCTCAGCAGCCAGCAGCTGTCTGAGTGAAGAAAAGCCTCCAGGTTCAGTGGGCCAGGAACAGGAGGTAGAGCTGAGGCCCAAAGTTGAGGGGCTTTCACCCAGCCCCTAGAGCCTGGCACTTTGAACTCAGACTTAAAGCCTCCCAAATTGTAAGAGAATAATTCCTGTTTGTTCAAGAATCCCATTTGTGGTATATTCCTGTCAGAGTAGCACTAGGTAACCAAAACACTGTCTTAACCATATCATTTTGCCACCATTGATTTAGACTCACCACGACTTAAACTTCTCATCTATGTTTTAGAGCTACTGTTGATAATCTGATCTCAAAAGAGTAGAGTCCTCATGGTGTATCTTCTTTACTAATTTTGGGAAACAGTTGTGGCACCACGCATTGCCTGTGTCAGGCACTGGGCTGATGGTGTGTGGATTTGTTGGACTGAATTAAAAGTTGAGATTGGGGACAGAAAGCTTCCAATCATTTTTATATGACTATGCAGCTTGACTAGGTTTCCCCTACTTCTTTAAAATGTCTGTCAATTCCTTCATGGAAAATCATTCTCTTTCATTCTTTGTATCTAGAAATACATTCCTCTAGACATTGTGGGGTTCTTCCTGGCAGTCCAGTGCTGATCTCTCATTATCGTGCATCTTCCAATGAATGTGTATATTGAATGACATCAAATAGAATTAAATATACATTTGTGTGCATTTATATCCATCTACACACCACAAAGATTTGAGTTGGTTAAGTCCATTTTTTTCCCCCACTATATTTATTCTCATACTCCATTCTTTACTGCCTGGTTTCATTTAGGTAAGGTTACATTGCTGTCTATCAATATATATTATCCAATCTGAAAAGGGACAACTATTTTCAAGGCTTATGGAATATCATTATCTGCATGGTTAGTAGGATTAAAGAAAGCATGCAACTTCAATAACATAGAGAAATATTTACCTGGAAAGGACTTCACTACAGTTCACCATCCAAGTGTAAATATTTGCATGTTGTTTTCCCATTAAAGGTGACTCACATATAAGAGAACAAAATATTGCTGGACCATATGCCATTTCAAAATCTTTGATATGTTTGAGTCCATTGTTGCTACTGTGGTGTCAATCCATCTTATTAAGGTTACTGACCTTCTGCCAAAAATGGTGTCTTTTTCTAATGATTGGTCTTTTCTGATGATGTGTCCAAAGTTTGTAAGCCACATCTCACCACATTCATCTCTAAGGAGCTATCGCATTGTCTTACTTATAAGACAATTTTGTCCATTCTTTTAAAAGCCCATGGTATAGCCAAAATTCTTTGCCACTGTCACAGTTCAAATGCATCAATTCCTCTTCAGTCTTCCTTTCTCATTATCCAACTTCCACAAGCACATGAAGTGAATGAAATATCTATGACTTAAGTA
>NW_006922741.1:106343-111799 GCF_000298275.1 Orycteropus afer afer
GACACAAGGAAGAGGTAACTGTTGGAAGGAAGTGGGAGGGGAGCTGTTGCATTGTGGTAAACTGTGGTCAATGTCATGATACAAAGTGTATGTGAACTTCTGTATGGAAAGTGAATTTGCTCTAAATTTTCACCCAAATCATCATCATCATCATCATCATCATCATCATAAACCACGAAAGGTGGATATACACATTGCCTTCACCATATAGAATACACAGGAATCAGATCAGCCACATGTAAGGCAAGAGGCCATGGAGAAGCTCAATATCTTCAGTCAAAACAAGGCCAGGAGCTGTTTGTGCAACAGACCATCAACTACTTATATGCAAGTTCAATGTGAAGTTGAAGGCAATTAACACAAGTCCATGAGAGCCAAAATATGATCTTGTGGTACTGTGGTTGTTTGCATGTGGCTGTGAGGCTGGAGGCTGTGCCACCAGTGTGTCAAATGTCAGCAGGTGCCCAGAGTGAATGGGTTTCAGCACAACTGCTAGACTGAGACAGATTCAGAAGAAGCAAGAGGCCATCCACTTCTCAAAGAATTAGCCAGTGAAAATTTTATGAATGCCAGTGAAACATTATCTGATATATTACTGGAATATTTTATGATTATCCCTGAAACACTGTCTGACACAGTGCTGGGAGATGAGCCCCTCAGGTCAGAAGGCACTCAAAATACAACAGGGAAAGACCTACCTCATCAGAGTAAAGTCAACCTTAGTAATATGAATAAAGTTGAGCTTTGTAGGGCCTAAGGCATTTGACTGCTGACAAGAAACCTTGGTGGTTCAAACCCACCAGCCACTTCTAGGAAAGAATATTGTGCAATCTACTTTGTAGAGAAACCTTGGAAACCTAAGGAGGGGTCTCTATGAGTCTAAATGACTCTATGGCAGCGAGTTTGGTTATTTTATTTGCTGATGTGTCACAACTCAAAATAAAAGGAAATAGATGAAAGCATCCATTAATAATTGAAAAATAGAATGTAGAAAGTATGAATCTAGGAAAATTGGAAGTTGTCAAAAAATGAAATGGAACACATAAAGATTGATATCCTAGGCATTAGTGAGTTGAAATGGACCAGTTTTGGCCATTTTGCATAAGACAACCATATGATCTGCTATGCAGGGAATGACAACTTGACCAAGAGTGGTGTGGCTTTCATCACCACAAGGAATGTTTTAAGATCTATCCTGAAGTACAATGCTGCCAGTGATAGGATAATATCCAAATGCCTACAGTTAATACTACTATTATTCAAATTTACACACCATCCACCAAAGCCAAAAATGAAGAAATTGAAGATTTTTACCAACTTCTGCAGTCTGAAATTGATCGACTGATCATGCAATCAAAATGAGTTGATTATCACTGGTGATTGGAATGCAAAAGTTGGAAAAGAAAACAAGAATCATCAGTAGTGGAAAATATGGCCTTGGTGATAGAAATGACACTGGAGATTGCATGGTAGTATTTTGCAAGGCCAATGACATATTCATTGCAAATAGCATTTTTTTCAGCAACACAAATGGCAGCTATATACGTAGACATAGCCAGATGGAGTACACAGGAACCAGATTGACTACATCTGTGGCAAGAGACAATGTAGAAGCTAAATATCTTCAGCCAAAACAAGGCCAGGAGCTGATTGTGGAATAGACCATTAACTGCTCATATGTAAGTTCAAGTAGAAGCTGAAGACAATTAAAAGAAGTCCACAAGAGCCAAAATATGATTTTGATTAAATCCCTCTTGAATTTAGAGACCATCTAAAGAATAGATTTGATGCATTTATCTCCAATGTCCAAAAACCAGAGGAATTGTGGGATGACATTGAGAACATCATCCATGAAGAAAGCAAGAGGTCATTAAAAGATGAGAAAAGAAGAAAAGACCAAAATGGATGTCAGGACAGACTCTGAAACTTGTTCTTGAATGGACAGCAGCTAAAGCAAATAGAAGTGACAAGATAAAAGAGCTGAACAGAAGATTTCAAAGAGCAGCTCAAGAAGACAAAGTCAATTATTATAATGAAATGTGCAAAAATCTGGAGTTAGAAAACCAAAAGGGAAGAACATCCTCAGCATTTCTCAAGCTGAAAGAACTAAGGAAAAGATTTAAGTCTTGAATTGCAATATTGGAAGATTCTATGGGCAATATGTTGAATGATGCAGGAGACATCAAAGTAAGATGGAAAGAATACACAGTGTCACTGTACCAAAAAGAATGGATAGATGATCATCCATTTCAGGAAGTGGCATATGATCAAGAACCAGTGGTACTGAAGGAAGAAGTTGAAGTTGCACTGAAGGAAGAGGCAAAATAATAATAACAATAATACTAATAATAAAAAAAAAACCAAGGCTCTGGAAATTTACAGAAGACCCATTGAGATGTTTCTACAAATGGATGCCCTGCTGGACGCACTCACTTGGCTATGCCAAGAAATTTGGAAGACAGCTACCTGGCCAACTGACTGGAAGAGATCCATATTTGTACCAATTCCAAAGAAAGGTGAGCCAGAGAATGTAGAAATTATAGAAAAATATCATTGACAACACACACAAGTAAAATCTTACTGAAGATAATTCAAAGGTGGTTACCACAGTATATTGGCAGAGAACTTCCAGAAATGCAAGCTGGATTCATAAGGGGATGTGGAGCGAGGGATATCATAGATAAAGAATATAGTAATTTACTATTATATGTAACAAACCAAAATCATTGCTATCACGTGAATCACAACCAATAGTGACCTCTCCTTGGGTTTCTGAGGTGGTATCTCTATGGAAATAGATAACCCAGTCTTTCTTCTGAGGAGTGGCTGGTGGGTTTGAACCACCAGCCTTCTGGTTAGCAGTCCAATGCCTTAGGCACTATGCCACCAGATATCCCATTATATGTAAGTATGATGTAAATATAGGTTTTTGTTATTGTTTGTCTATCTGGGAGTTGTAAAGCTAGAGAAGTCATCATGACACATATTTAGTCATTACAGTGAACAACAGAATTTGAATTCAAGTACTACATATCATCTCAAATTAGTCTACCTAGATGGAAGATGGTCCTGTCTACTGGGAAGTCCCTTTGGCCTCAGTTTAAGGGAGGTGAGTTCAGTTCATTCAGCATTTACTGACAACACCTAACATGTCAGTGTGGATTGTGTTCCACAGAACAAAGAAGTCTAAGGTGTGGTCTTCAGCTTGATCTGACAGTCCTGCTTTGTTCTTAACCATTTTTCTCTCCTCTCTTCGGTTTGCTCTCCTCTCTATTCTCTTTGCCCTTGCATCAATCACTATCCTTGCTGATGTTGATTGTAAGGCTTCCAGACTTATAAAGATTTCAAATCCTTTGAAAATTATTCATATTATGCACATTTGGAGGCTGAGTCATCCCCCATGAGTGTATATTGAAACTGTATGGGAAGCACATTATTTTCATCATCCAACCAAATAAATTCAAGCAAAGAGCAGAACAGCTGACATTTCCTAGAGAACCAAAGACTAAACAAAATATTACTTTACACAATAGCCCAAGATGAAAATGACGATTCCCTAAGTGTCCTGACAATCCTTTGGGATGAGGAAGGTCTTGAGAAGGACTCAAAATACTTTTGCACATATGACCGTGTTTGGTGCTCTAAAGAATATGTCTCCATTTTATAGCAGGAGGAATTATAATCTTAAATCATGAGCAGAAAGCGACTATAACCAGTGCTCTCATTTTCCTTTCTTTCATCTTCTAACTAAAGCTCTAGCTCTTAAAGAGTAATGTTTTTATCATTAAATGCATCTGCAGGTGACAATAATCATTTCCTGTGCCACTGCGTAGGCTTTATGTGACTCCTAAATGTCTTCTAGTCAAAATAGTGTACATCTTTTGGTGAGTATTACAAGGTAGTGAATTTACTTGAGGGAAAAAAAAAATATGTATATATATATATATACACACACACACATATGGCTATTCTTAGACCTATTGATCATGTGTTTATATCCCTCGATTTAGAGAAAGTGTCTAACATCAAATGAAATATAATTAAAGAGGTATTATCAATCATTCAGTAGTATATATTTATTAAGGGTATGCAAGAGATCAAGTATTGGTATTCAAATCTTTATTAGTAAAAATGCCAAGTATTGATTAGTGGTTATATATGTGAAAAACTGGAAAACTAAAAGAAATATTGACCATTTCTCAATGCTTATAGTAGAAGATTCAGTGATAACTTTTACATTTGATATAGAGTGGGTTAATTGATTGATGAGAAACCTTGTCAGAAAGGTTAGGTAAGATAAGACAATCAGCTTTTCACAGTCCCCTATCTCAAAACCTAATATGCAGCCACAGTAATCAAGACAGCCTGGTATTGGTACAATGACAGATAGATAGATCAGTGGAACAGAACTGATAACCCAGAGATAAAGCCATCTACCTATGGACAGCTGATTGTCTACAGAGGGCCAAAACAGATTAAATGAGGAAGAGATAATCTCTTTAACAAATACTGCTAGCAAAACTAGACATCCATTTGTGGAAAAATGAAACAAGATCTATATCTCTCACCAAATACAAAAACTAATTCAACATGAATCAAAGATCTGCATTTAAAACCTAAAACTATAAAGATCATCAAAGAAAAAATAGGAGAAAATTTAGGAGTCCTAATGCATGACATAAATACAGTATAAAACATAATTAAATATGCACAAAAAGCAGAAGTCAAACAAGAGAACTGGGACACACTAAAAATTACACATTGTGCTCATCAAAAGACTTCACCAAAAGAGTAAAAAGAAAACATTTGGATTGGGGAAAAAAATGTTGTCAATGACTTATCTGACAAGTGACTAATCTCTAAAGTTTATAGACAACTTCAACAGATCAATACCAAAAAGATAAACAATCCAATTAAAAAACAGGCAGAGGACATGAACAGATACTTCACCAGAAAAGACGTTTCAGGCAGCTAGCAAACACATGAAGACATGGTCATGATCATTACAGATTGGAGACTTACAATTCAAAACAACAATGAGGTGAGATTCTATTTCACCTCAGCATAAACAGAAAAATTTAACAAGACCGAAAATGAAAAGTGTTGGCAAGGGAGTTGAGAGACTGCAACCCTCATAAACTACTGATGGAACTAAAAAATGGTGCGACCACCGTGTAAAATTATATGTTGTTGTTATTGTTGTTGTTGTTTTTGTTAAGTGCCGTCGAGTCATTTACGACTCATAGCGACCCCATGCACAGCAGAACGAAACACTGCCCGATCCTGCACCAGCCCCACAATCCCTGCTATTCTTGAGCCAATCATTGCAGCCACCGTGTCAATCCATCTCGTTGAAGGCCTCCCACTCTTTCGTTGACCCTCCATCCTACCCAGCATGACATCCTTCTCCAGGGAATGGTCCCTTCTTACAACATGACCAAAATAGGTGAGACGAA
>NW_006922741.1:116094-117709 GCF_000298275.1 Orycteropus afer afer
CTGGCTTTTAATCTCCTTTCTCCTGCTCTTCCCGCCTGCTACTTTGGGCGTCCATGAGTTGTCTCTTCTCACCTGTAACCCTGGGGCTGACTGCTCTTCTGTCGTTTGTTGTTTGTTGTTAGGTGCTCTCAAGTCATCTCCGACACATAGAGTCCTTATGTACAGCAGAATGAAACACTTTCTGGTCCTGTGCCACTCTCACAATCCTTGCTATACCTGAGCCCATCACTGCAGCCACTGTGTCAATCCATCTCATTGAGGGCCTTCCTCTTCTTCATTGACCCTCCACTTTACCAAGCATGATATCCGTCTGCAAGGCATGGTTCCTTCTGACAACATGAACAATGTAGGCAAGACGACATCTGGCCATTCTCATGTCCAAGTATCATTCCAGTTGTACTTCTTCCAGGATAGATTTGTTAGTTCTTTTAGCAGTCCACGTTACTCTCAGTATTCTTTACCAACACCACAATTCTAAAGCATCAACTCTTCTTTACTCTTCTTTATTCATTGTCTAGCTCTCCCATACATAAGAGGTAATTGAAAATACCATGGCTTGGGTCAGGCATACCTTAATCTTCAAAGAGACATCTTTGCTCTTCATCACTTGAAAGAGGTCTTTTGCAGCTTATTTGCCCAATGCAATATGTTGTCTGATGGCTTGACTACTGCTTCCATTGGTGTGATTGTAGATAAGTAATATGAAGTCTTTGACAACTTCAATCTTTTCTCCATTTATTGTGATGCTGTTTATTGGTCCAGTTGTGAGGATTTATATATATATATATATATATATATAAATTATATATATATTGAGGTGTAGTACATACTGTAGACTGTCATTTTTAATTTTCATCAGGAAGTTCTTCAAGTTATCCTCCTGTTCAGCAAGCAAAGTTGTGTCATCTGTGTATCAAAAATTATATAGCACTTCTTTAAAAAAGTGGAAATAGAAATATCATATGATCCATCAATACCACTGGATATATATATACAATGGATATAGCTTAAGGAAATAAGAGCATGATATGAAAAGATATTTTCACACCCATGTTTATGGTAGCATTACCCACAATAGCAAAAAGTTGGAAACAACCTAAATGTTCATGAATGGTTAAATGGATAAACAAACTATGGTACCTACACACAGTGGACTACACAGCATTAAAGAATAACAATAAATCTGTGAAACACTTCATAACATGGATGACTTAGAGGACATTATACAGAGTGAAATTGGTCAATCACAAAAGGACAAATATTATATGACCACTACTATAAAAAAATCAGGAAAAGTTTTATACACATGAAGAAACATTGTTTCAAAATTACCAGAGGTGGGAGGGGAAGGGAAGCTAAACCACGATCTAGAGGGTAGACATTTATTGACTTTGGTGCATAGACATTTATTGACTTGTGTGAAAGGAAATAAAATATACATAAAGAGGTCAGCACAAAATGATCAGTGCAAAAGTAGACACTGGGAGGAGCATACGAATCAAAGGCCACCAAGTTAAATAATACTATGTACACAATCCTGCAATAAAAATTTTTTAAAAATCTATGGGTGAATATCAATCTATATGCTGAGCAAATAATCCGAGAAGCTGGACTA
>NW_006922741.1:118429-123144 GCF_000298275.1 Orycteropus afer afer
GCGGGATCGGGCAGTGTTTCGTTCTGCTGTGCATGGGGTCGCTATGAATCGTAAATGACTCGACAGCACTTAACAACAACAACAACAACATGGGTGAATATGTAGGTAGAAATGCAACATAAACATATGTGGGAAGACAAATGTGACTAACACCCATAGATTTGATAGAGAATATTTCTACATATATACCTATATGCACTGCAAATATATCCATGAATATTATAGAGCATACAGGAGACAAAGTTGTGAAAACTTCTTAGCCAGAACCAAACACTTTGATGGAATGAGTTTCTGGGCCCAGAGGTTCAGAACCGTAGTCTCAGAAGACATGAAGATCAGTCGACCTAATATAGTTCACAAGACAAAAGTAAAATTAGCTTATTAGATAAAATGATAATAAGAATATTCAGATCTATCCCTGGAGATAAATATCATACTTGGTAAAGAAGAGAGTGAATGAAAAAGAGGAAGACCTTCAATGAGATGTGTTGTCACAGTGGCTGCAAGAGTGGGCTCAAACAGCATTGACTGTGAAGACGGCACAAGACCAGGCAACATTTCTTCCTTTCGCATATAGAGTCACTGTGAGTAGGAACCAATTCTATAGCACCAATAAAACTCACAGTGTACACAAGGCAGCACCAGAGTAAATGCACATATGTCGCTAACCCCTCCTGCTGCAAGGTAAATACTATTAAGCTAAAGGTTGCTCTGGTGGTATAGCGCCTAAGGCATTTGACTGCTAACCAGAAGGTTGGTGGTTCAAACCCACCAGCCACTCTTCAGAAGGAAGACTGGGCAATCTATTTCCATAGAGATACCACCTTGGAAACCCAAAGAGGGTTCACTACAAGTCGAATTGACTCGACAGCAGTGAGGTTTTTTTTTTTAATTTAGATGAAAGTAAATCAAGCCTCAGACAGAAAGTCACTTGCCCAAGGTGAATAACACCAGGTTATTGACATAAGATCAACTACCTTGTGACTGGGTAGTCAGCTCCAACTGATAGGGACTTCATGTGTGTCACAGTAGTACTAGGGTCCATAGGGTGTCCAATGACTGATTTTTCACTGTTATGCTCAAGGCCAAAGGTTTTTGCTTGTTTGTGTTTGTTTAATTGGGCTAAACTGTCGCATAATTTAATGATCCCTTCATGGGATAGCTTTGTTTCAATGTTTAATGATTGTTTCTAGGTATTAAATTCAGTGGTCCCCCCATTCTCAATGGACCCAGTTATTCTGGTTTCCATATGAGTTTAAAGTTCTGTTCTATACTCTTCGTCCTTTTTATCAGGCTCCTCTACTGAATCCTTGATCAAACATTCAGTAGTCATAGCTGG
The DNA here is from genome assembly GCF_000298275.1 of Orycteropus afer afer. Taxonomy (NCBI): domain Eukaryota; kingdom Metazoa; phylum Chordata; class Mammalia; order Tubulidentata; family Orycteropodidae; genus Orycteropus; species Orycteropus afer. Next base: position 119,769 of record NW_006922741.1, read on the forward strand.
GCACCATCCATTTCTTCTGGTTTCATGGTGATGCAGACAGTAGTTTATGGAGACAATTCGATCTGTAGTCTAATTCCTTCTTTAATTCCTAGGTCTTCTTCCTCTGCTGTCCCAGATCCACAACTGTCAGATCTTGGAAGGGTACCTCAATTGTGCCTGCTGTGCTTCTCTGACAAGTGTTGTTCTGAAATCTGTAGAATTTCTTTGCCTGTGAGCAGGTACATCCTGGGAGAGCAGGGACAACCATTAATCTTTAGGGAAGCCCCCACCTAAACATTGCCTTCTTTATTCCTTAGGCCTGATGCTATTTCCTTACTGTGTTCTCTTAAAAAATTGCAAAGCAATTGTGGACAGGGATGGACGACTACATGCCCCAGGTTCTTATAATTCAGAGGGACAATTCTGTGGTACGTTCTGCAAGATGTTTAAGGTCCCTGCGAGGTGGAGCTTCAGCTTTCCCCTGCAGCAGTTACGTCAAAAACACAGCCTTGATCTTTCTTCTTCTCTCTCCCACTGCACCTGTTCACTCTCTCTTTCCTAGGATCCCTCCCAAATCAACAACCTGTAACCAATCCTTGGCTCAGGCTCTGCTTTAGGGAGGAATCAAGCTAAGACCAGTCTTTGGAGAAGGACGTCATGCTTGGTAAAGTGAATAGTCAGCGAAAATGAAAAGTCAATGAGATGTTTTGACAGTGGCCTCAGCAACAGTCCCCAAAAGACCTACTATTGTGAGGATAGTGCAGGATGAGGCAACATTTCTGTGCCTTATGCTTTGGGTTGCTCTGAGTTAGAATCAACTCAAGTACATATAACAGCCTGAATTTAGCAATAGCAAACTCGCGCTCACTCTCACTGCCATGAAGTTGGATCCGACTCATAGTGACCCCTCCTTGGGTTTCTGAAGCAGTATCACTATGGAAGTAGATTGCCCAATCTGCTTTCCAAGCAGTGGCTGGTGGGTTTGAACTGCCAGCCTTCTGGTTAACAGTCAAATGCCTTAGGCACTAGGCCACAAACTCAGACAGGGAAATTGATCTTTTTTGTCCTTTCCATTTCTGATCATCTTTGCTTTCAATTCAGTGAAAGTTTACAGAACATCTCCCACTTGCTGGGTGCTATGCTGGGGGCTGGGGCATAGAACAGGCCCCTGCTGCTAAAGAATTTTCAGACTAGTTGGGGAAGCAGACATGGAAAGAGATCACTGCAGATGACTCCTCTCTCAGCCTCTGAATCTGCATCCTTTTTTGGCTGCAGTTGGGCTTATTGAATTTCAGATCACGATTCCTCAGCACAGTCACCCTCCCCCAGCCTTGGCACAGACTCTCAGCCAAGATGTCTCCCTTAATAATATTTCTGGGCTTGGGTGCTGATGCAATGACAGCTGTGAAGAATCTCTGTCCCAGAAAGGTCAACAAACAGCTGAATCCACAACCAAGCAGCCACTTTGTACAAAGCCCTTTGCTGGAGCACAGATTTTAACCTTTCGGGTCTCTCTAATGTGGGCTGTGGTTGGTTCCAGTGTCCTGTCATGATCTGGCAGCCAAGGGAGAGAGGCGGGGGGGGAATCATCTAGGCAGACCCCTTCTTTCCAGACTCCTCATATAGTCCAACCAACCTCTGCAAATACTTCATCAGGTGAAGTAGGTCTGAGAGGATTTATGGCCAAAGAAAGCCTGACGTTGTAGCTCACACCACAGCCAGAGCCAGACCACACCTTCCTCCACGATGGGCCCAGATAAGAGGATTCCATCGCTAGGGGCCTGATCTCTCTACAGCAAATTGAACATGGCTGCGAAGGACTAGCTCTGTGTTTGGCCCTTGGCTGGGCACTGAGGCTGTGAAGGTCACTGAGACAATGTCCACTTTCCTGGGGTTCCTACAGTCTAGTGGGAAAGTCTGAGGGCTACATACACTGCTGCATCGCATTGTACTGTCTCTCTGTGAACATCCTCTTAGGGAGGCAGTGGGTAAAATAATCGAGAGAAGGAGGCTTGGAGCCAGACATAGCCATGCTTGAATACCAGCTTCAATGATGACAAGCTTCTGACTGTGGGCAAATGTCTTTGCCTCTCTGAGCTTCTGACTCTTCATCTGCAATGGGGCAATACTGCATCTATACCGAATGGTTGCAAGAGCAATCTGTGGAAAGGGTCAGTATAGCTGGGGGACATTGGTGGTTCTGTGGTATATTCTTGACTTCCATGCAAGAGATTTGGGTTCCATTCCTGGACAGTGCACCACAGGCACAGCCCCCAGGCATCTGACACTATTGCTATGATGGTGAACAGGTTCCATTAGACCTTCCACACAAAGACAAACCAGGAAGAAAAGGCTGGAGATCTATCTGAAAATCTGCCAACAAAAACCTTATGGATCACGAAGTTGTGATCTGTAACCTATCATGGGATGGGAAAGGACCAGGGAACATTTCATTCTGCTGTTCATTAGGTTACCACGAGGAGGGGACCAGCTTGACACAACTAACAATTAACAACAACAAAAGAAGGGATAGAGTTGGCATCTCAGTTTCAAACTTCTACCCTCCTTACCTGCCCTTCTGAATCCCTCTTCTTTGCTCCTCCTTCGTGTCTTAGTCATGCTCTGTCTTTGTTTTGTCCGCTCTACTGCAGATCTTCATCTCAAGCAGAAATGAATCAAGTCATTTGATCCACTCTGAGGCTCAGGTCCCTATCTGTAAAATAGAATAAATAAAAATACCAGCTCTCGTAATCTTAAAGGAGCTCTGGTGGCATAGTGTCTAAGGCATTTGACTGCTAACTAGAAGGCTGATGGTTCAAACCCACCAGCCACTCCTCCTCGGAAGGAAGGTTGGGCAATGTACTTCCATAGAGATACCATCTCAGAACCCTAAGGAGGGGTCACTATGAGTCAGAAATGACTCGACAGCAGTGAGTTTGAGTGAGTAATCTTATTTAATTTTTTTTTTTTAAGCAATCTAAGTGAGACACTGTTTGTGACATTACTTTGTAAACTAGGAAGTCCTCTAAATTAATATTTATGCTCCATGTAAAGAGATTTTCTGAAAAAAAAGTTAAAGGACCAAGGGAATTTCCCTGGGTTGTGGGTGCAGCATTGAGAGAGGGAGCAGGGAGAGGCAGTAGGTGAAGAGATAGTTTCTGATTTTAGTGAAGATTGACTGGAATTTTAAGTTTGAGTCCTTGATCTGAATAATAAAAGAGAAAGCTCCACAGGAGAGGAGGGGGTGTTGCTTCCTCACCACAACATTTTCAAACAAATAAGAACAGGCCTCTAGGGCTTGCAGCTCAAGTGACTAAACAACCACTTCATGAAGTATAATCTCTGGCCCAGAATAGAGGATTGGGACAAAGCAGAGGCTGGGAATGCTAGGGATAGG
>NW_006922741.1:123514-139234 GCF_000298275.1 Orycteropus afer afer
ACTCCTCGGAAGGAAGATGGGGCAATCTACTTCCATAGTGATACTGCCTCAGAAACCCTAGGAGGGGTCGCTATGAGTCGGGTCCGACTCAACGGTACTTAACAACAGCAACAATGAACATGCAAAGGAAAGAAAAAAAAAAAAAATCACATCTCTACTTTCAATAGCTTGTAACTGAAATGCAGCACACCCTTCAATTATGATTGTGGGACACAAACTCCAGTAGAACATCAGAAGTTATGGTGTGGTCACCAAAATAAATGGGATGTTTTGATTGCATTAAAGTTGTTTCAAAAATTTCAAACTATCACCACTGTTATATTGCAAGAGTTATAAACCCTCCACCATACTATGCTATTTAACACATTAATAAAGAAATATATATCTGTCAGAATTTTGTTTTTATTAGTGCAGTACATTCATGTGCTATATAACAGCCATTCAGGCAAAGTCTGACTATGTACATTTGTGGTCCCACAAGATTATAATAGAGCTCAGAAATCTTGATTGGAGAATAGGATGTAGCCAATGCAAGATTTTCCCACACACGGCGTGTGCATCTCATGTCTTTTAAATGCAAAGTGTTTGTGCTGCTAGACATAAAATTGTACAGCACATATGTAGCCTATAATACATGTCTTGATAGTCATAATAAACACCTATGTTGTTGGCTTATTGTGTACCTTATATCTAAAACTTTACCATATAACAGTGTATGTTTTGACTCATATGCAGCAGCGACCAATCTTTTATATCATGCATCTCTTGAGTGTTGTAGTGTTATATTTCTGTTTAGTGTACCATGGTTTCCAAACACAGCAAAACCAGTGCCAGTGATAGCAACAGCAAGAGTCCAAGAAGAAGTAATGATTTAGAAGTGAAACAAAAGATTATTAAACAACACAAAGGTAGAAAATCAGTGAATGCTATTGCTTGGGATTTAGGCATTGACAAGCTCGGTGACCCTCAAAAAGAAAGAAAAAATTCTCCAAGATGTTAAAGGACCAGCTCCACTGAAAGCTACAAGGTTAATAAAATGGTGAGCGTGTCCTATATCAGATAAGGAGAAATTGTTAATGACATGGATTGATGATGAGATGCAAAAGTGAATACCTCTCAGCTCATTGATGATCGTTGCTAAGGCCCAAAGCTATTTGAGATGCTTAAAAAAAGCAGGACCAGACAATGGTATTCCCACAATGTCCAAATGACCTATCTTATTGCACAGAATGTATTGTGGATGTTAAGTGAGGCATAACTATACTTTGATTAAAATATTTCAATATTATTGATTTCATCTGTAATCCTTTCTATTTATCTCACTGAATGATATAATTCTTAGAAAGACTCCAAAGGAATAAATACTGTTCTGAAAGGATCCATGGCACACAAAGGTAAACAGCACCCACTCCAGTCTTTGCCAGGGGGGCTTGCAGAGGCAGCATGTAGTCGTGGTATTTTGGCTTCAAGAACCAGAAAGCTGATTTCTAAGCAATTTGAGAAACAAGGTACCTATCATCTCAAATTTAGAAGTAAGACCAACTGCAGGTGGGCCTGTTGAATAGGTCAGTAAGGACATCAGTCATTGTTCCATCACCAGTCTCTCCACTCTGAGATCCACAGAGTCAACTTGATCCTGGGGTGGTTTCCTCTTAGAAAACAGCATGACTGTAGAAGCAATTGGGGCTACTCTCAAGTCTTTGTTTATATCTATGGGGAGGCAGAGAAAGCTCTTTTGCAGGGACATTTCTCATAAGTGAAGAAAAATTCTCCCCAAAGCTTTGTAAAAATTCTCCCCAAAGCTTTGTTTTACTTTACATTCTATAGAGAAATAGAACCAGTGAGAGAGTGAGAGAGATATAGAGAGATATATTTTGAGGAGTTGATTCCCACAGTGGTAGAGGGCTGGCAAAACCTGTAGGTTAAGCAACTGGCTGAAGATTCCTGCAGACCTTTGAGTGGCCAAGAAAGCCTCTCCTCCACATTCTGTGTCATCCTTTGTAAGTTGGTTTCTGAGGGTGACACACCATGTCACTGAGCCTTAGATTCTGGCTGCACGTTCCATATTTGTAAGGGAAATTTTAGTCCCTTGAAATGGGGGAACAGACTCTATTCTGCATGTTGGTGTCTTTTTCCATGTTCCTTTCTGACTTTCTTTCCTCCCCACTAGGCGACCACACACAAACTCTCTTCCTTTATATACAGTCACTTGTATCAACACACACATACACACAGACACTTATACCCACAAATAAAATAGATTATGGATGGCTTGAGTGAGAGTGGTCTGTTCCCTTCTCTCACACCAACAGCCACACCGTCCCATCCAAATTATCCCTCTGGCTCACAGAGCCCACTCTATTGCTGAGATATTACCAACTACCAAGCAGCAAGGGAAAGCAAGCAACATGGTGGAGCTAGGAGAAATTCAAAATGGCAGTTGCATCAAGCAGCAGGAAAAGTAGTCACAGGAGATGCCTTGTTCTTTTCCTGCTGGGAATGCTGAGGGTATGAGAAATAAATTGGCCACTGTTGACAGATTAAGGATGGTGGCATCTGCTGGGAACAGGTGGTGGCTTACATCATACATAAAATGCTCCTGGACTTGAAAAACACTCCCTTCTCCCTATCTGCTTCTACTTCCAGTCTTCCCATCAACATCAGAGGTTATGAAGCTATACACAATCCCCCAGGAAATGGGGCTGCAGGTGGTGTTTATCCCGACACGCTAGTCACACATTGTCCCTATTCATTCCATGTTTCTCTGTCTCCTGATCATCCTGTATTTGTAGTATTCCAGTATGAGAGAGGAGGGACGGGACAGCCTGTTGTATGAAAAACATACTTCTAAGACAGTGAAAGAAATGCCAGGCAATATGACATTCCCTGAAGTTAAATATCTGGGAAACTCAGACAAGCTCAAGAAGGAAGATCCACTGCAAGCAAGGCTGGTACTCCCAGACTTCAGCAGGTGACCACTGTGGTAGTTAAGGTTATCTCAGCTTGGCGGGGCCTGGTTTTGAGTGGCTGGGCAACTGGATGTAGTGATTCTCCATAATGAGGTTGGTAGTCAACTCCATGGTGGAATCTACTATGAGTAGCTGAGTAGCTGCCTTAGGGATGTTGTCTGTTTCCAGTATATATGAAGAAGCTCTGACAAAGGTTTCTAGCTTTTTGGCACATCTGGATCCTGCATTTGGCCAAGGCTTCATTCATCTCAGTGGCCTGTCATATTGTCTGATAATCTTGAGACTGGACTTGTTTCTGGACTTGATCGAGTGGCCTGCCATGTTGTTTGATAATTTTGGGACTGTGCCATTTTACTTGTTGACTTCGGGTTTGTCATCTACAGCAGCCAGCACCTGTCTAAGAGAAGCCTCCAACTTTAGTGGCCTCAGAGTAAGAGGCAGAACTGAAGTTCAAGATTGAGGGATTTTCATCCAGCCCCTAGAGTTGGCACTTTGAACTTGGACTTCTAGCCTCCTAAACTATAAGAGAATAAAGGGCTGTTTGTTAAAATCACCAAACTGTGGTATTTCTGTTATAGCAGCAATAGAGAACAACAAAAACCATGCACTTGATTGATACTTTCAAAAACTCACAAAGGCAGTTTGGAACCCTTCTTGCCCTTCTTTATTGGCACCTTTGAATAACCTTTGAAGGTATGAGAATGGATTTGGGGCCAATGCTAGAAATAAACAACCCATCTGTTTATTGAGACATTACAGAAGGTTGTTGTTGGTGGTGGTGACTATTGAGTCAGCACTGACTTATGGTGACCCTACTTAAGGAGCTCTCGTGGTGTAGTGGATAAGATATGTAGCTGCTAACCAGAAGGTCAGTAATTCAAACCCACCAGCTGCTCTGTGGGAAGAAGATGAGACAATCTACTTCCATAAAGATGTACACCCTTGTAAGCTCAATGGGTTTGGCTATGAGTCAGAATCAACTCGATGGCAGTGGAGTATTTTTTGGTATGTACAACAGAACAAAATTTTGCCCAGTCCGAAGCCATTTTCTCAATTTTTGGTATACTCGAGTCCACTGTTGTAGTTACTGCGTATTTTGAGTGCTGTCCAACCTAGGGGTCTCATCTTGTCTCAGTGTTTTTCTGTGATGCATAGTGTTTTCATTGATTAATTTTAGGAAGTAGATCCCCATGACTTTCTTCATTACCTATCTTACTCTAGAAGCTCTACTGCAACCTGTCCACCATGGATAATCCTGCTGGTATTGGAAATACTAGTGGCATAGATCACAGCACCATAGCAACATGCAAGCTACCATAGTGCAATGCATTGAAGAACAGGTGGCTGTGGCTGGGTCACTCAAAACTTTGAGGTCAGCTGAGAAGTAATATGTGTTTACATGGAAGAGTTAAATACACAGTGTTCTCAATGCCCTCCCACATGTTTCTTGAACACTACTTCCCACAGTCTTCTACGTAGGACCCAGTGTCATCTTGCCACACTTCAGAGTCCACTGTTGATGTCCATTGGTGGATCTCTGTCCTGCTGAGCACAACTGTCCGGCCCTAGTGATCACGGCTTTAATTCAATCTGGACTCAGGAAGAGAAAGGGTAAGAATGGATATGAGCACTAATATCTTCATTTGTGAAAGTGCTCAGAAGTTCCATCTTGGGCCTTCATTTTCTTATCTCTAAAGCGAAGAAAATATTAATGTTGTTATGTGTTGTCAAGTCGGACCCGAGTCATAGCGACTGCTCCTTGGGTTTCTGAGGCAGTATCACTACGGAAGTAGATTGCCCAACCTTTCTTCCGAGGAATGACTGTAGGCAACATTTATTGAATATTCATTCCCTACAGGCACTCTTCTAAAGATTATGTTACAAGTGTTAACTCATTTCCTTCTTCTCCCAGAGTTGTGGGAAATATTAACTGACTTAATAGAGTCATGTGTTTAAGGCATAGCTTGGAATGTAGTTAAAGCTCTGTTTTTCTGCTACAGATGCTGCTATGATTATTGTATTGACTATTGTCATGAAATGAATGCTGCTGTTGTAAGTTGCCATTGAGTCGATGGGTGACCCCACGTGACAAAGTAGAATTGCTCCATAGGTTTGTCTATGCTGTAATCTTTACTGGTCAGGAGGAAGATGTGGCAGGTCTGTTTCCATAAAGACTGCAGCTTTGGAAACCCATGGAGCAGTTCTACTTCTGTAGTGATACTGCTTTGGAAACCCAAAGAGGGTTTGGTATGAGTTGGGTGTGACTCCATGGCACATAACAACAACCACAACAACACGGAGCAGTTCTGCCCTGTCCTATAGGGTCACTATGCATTGGAATTGACTCAATGGCAACAGGTTTTGGTTTTAATCTTTGCTAGAGCAAAATACAAGATCTTTCTCCTGCAAAGCCACTGGGTTGGTTTAAACCACCAACCTATCCATTAGCAGTCAAGAGCTTAACCACTGAGCCAACAGGGCTCCTTGCTACTAGGACTATTACCTCTCTTTTTGGTTAAAGTATATGCCTTTGCTTTTAAGCTCCTTCTGTGAAACTCCAGAGGTGACATTACAGAAAGATTTCACTGAAAGTTCATATTAGAAAGTAATGAGAGGTAAAGAAAGAGGATATAGAAAATTCCTTAAAACTACTGTTTGCTGTGACTGGGCTTAGCATCTGCAGGAAGGCCTTGAAGACTGGCTCCCAACTATCTTTGCAGCCTGCTTCCAAAGGAAATGGAACCATTTTAGGTCCCAACCTTGTAGCATCCTGTAGCATGTGGGGTCTAACAGAAGTCCAACTCTGAACCAAGTCCATGAGGCCACAGACAAGAAGGACAGTAATACTTCCTCACCCTCTTCTGAGGTCCTCTACTTCCATTCTAATTTCTTTTTTCAAAATATACAACTTTCCAGGATGAAGAAAATAATGAGTGTCCATATTCTTCATGAAAAATCTCACCTGTCCTCCTGACGCCTAGCTCTTAGGCACTGGCAATGCAATCATAGAACTCAACAGGTCATTTTGAAGTATTTTTTCATTAAAACAAATTGTCAGTCTGAACTGTGCTCTCCTACATTTGTGTCGGGTTCCATTATTCTCCTTTTGGAGTTCCTGGGTAGAACAAATGGTTAAGGACTTGGAGACTAACAGAAAAATTTACAATTTGAATCCACCCAGAGGTTCTTCGGAAGACAGTCCTGGTAATTTTCCTCGAAAGATCACAATCTTGACAATGCCATAGAGTACAGTCTACTGTAACCCACATGGGCTCACCATGAGTCAGAGTCAACTCAACAGTAACTGTTTATTATCTTTTGGAAAATTTATTTTTTTCTATTTTTTATGTATGCTATCTTTTGTTTATTAAATTGGTGTCACTGTAGCTATTTAGTGGGCACTCTGGTGGTGTAGTACCTAAGGCATCTGACTCCTAACCAGAAGGCTGGTGGTTGAAAGCCACCAGCCACTCCTCGAGAAGGAAGACTGGGCAATCTACTTCCGTAGTGATACCACCTTGGAAACCCAAGGAGGGGTCGCTATGAGTCGGATCCGACTCCACGACAGTGTATTCGTTTTTGCGTCATATCTACCGTGGTTTTTGTTTTCTCTCTTTTTTTTTTTTTTTTAATTAGCTGATTAACTTCCACTCTCTTTTTAACATCCTTCGTTAGCTCTGGTGCCACAGTGCTTAAGGCATTCATTTGCTAACTAAAACGTTGGCCGTTTGAACCAACCAGCCACTTTGAGGGAGAAATATGTGGCAGTCTGCTTCTATAAAGATTTACAGCCTTGGAAAACGTATGGGGGACTTCTATTCTGCCTTATAGGATCACTGTGAGATGGAAATGATTCAATGATGGTAGTATTTCTGTTTCATTATGGATCCCTGTTCACACAATGGCAGTCACTTGAAAGATTGAATTTTCTGGATCCTTGCTCTTCTCCAGAGTAAATCTGGTAAGTTTTAACTGTTATATATTCTTTATTTTTCTTTCATCAACATTATTATTATTATTATCATCATCATCATCATCATCATCTCACTGTCTATGCATAAGTCCTGAGACACATCTTTGTTATACGTTTTAAACTTAGAGAAGACAGTTATTTCTGAATCAGTTATTTGCTCCCCACAAGTGGGAGGGCTGTTATCAATCACTCTTTAACTAATGTCCTCCAGCCCAAGAACATGCAAGTCCCCAAGGGGTTCTGGAAATTGCTGATTCCTGGGGGGTACAATCAATTTGCTCTCAGCTACTAACTTAAATGTTGAGGATTCAAACCCACGTGATGCCACAGAAGAATGCCCTGATTAGCTTCTCCTGTATAATGGCAGCCAAGGACACCCTACAGAACAGTTCTCTACAACACATGGGGTACCATGAGTTGGAATTGACTCCACAGCAAAGTCTCTCCCTGTATGTTGTTATCCTCCCTTCCTTTCTCCAAACAGCCCCTAGATGACTCCTTCAGCAATATAATTGCAGACAAACTTGGTGAGTCTTTGTGGCTCTTCAGCGCCACTTCCTGAGTGTCTTTGTGTTCTTGGTGAGGACGTATACCTTTCTATTCCATCTGAAACCCTTGTGCACCTTCATCTTATGATGTTTCTCTAAGAATCTTTGGGTGGGTCTTTCAGGGTGATGATTACTGTTTTTGAGATATATGCAACTACTAAGAGATATGGAGAGGTTTGGATAGGCACTCATGAACCTCCATTTTAATATCTCTTTTTCAGATATTCCTTATGTTTTATGATTTGTGGTTGTGAATAAGGACCCAAGTGGCACATTGCTTAAGTGCTTGGCTGTTAACCAAAAGGTTGACAATTCATACCTACCCAGGAGCTCCTCAGGACAAAGAGCTTGTGACTTGTTCCTGGAAAAATTAACAACAGCAGCAAAAACAAGCCATTGAGTCCAGTCCAACTCATAGAACTGATAAACTCTGTCCATGTGGTTGCGAAGAATCAGAATAGCCCCAACTGCACCTAATAACAAGAACAACAACAAGTTATGCTGCCCTTTAGGGTATTAAAGAGAACAGTTTGTTCTTTCTTTTTTATTTATCATTTTAAAAAACATGTTTTGAGGGTTTACAGAGAAGTGAATGAATACAAATGATTTTGTTATTGTTGTTAGGTGCCCATGAGCCCATTCCAGGCTTTTTTTAGTGAAGCTGCTGAATGGATTCTAACGGCTGACCTTTTGGTTAGAATCAAGTGCACAACCACTGCATCACCAGGACTTCTACAAATTACTTACCGCACCATATTTAGTTAGCCCAATTGATTTTTACTCTTGAACATAATTTCTTTGCTTTAAGATGGAAATGCCACAAAATATATTACTTTTTGTTATTTCCACTGATGTATTCATTTAATGTGACATTTCTCCCCATGCCAGTCATTGCTTTATTATTCAAAGGCCTCATATATAAGAATGAAGACATGGAAAGCAATTGTGAGGAGTTTTTGGAGAAGCACCAAAAGAAAGCAGTGTTGGTTTGCCAGTTGCTCTTCCAATGTCAAAAGAAAGCTATAAACTTTACAAGGTCAGTGACTGTTTTGTTATGTGTTGTATCTCCAGTGCCAAGGTTAGTGCTTGGAATATTCTAAGTTCTGAATAAATGTACATTGAATGAATGAAGTACTTGCCTTATAGGTCCTTCCTGGCATCTTCTCCAAATTATCATCAACCAACTCTTTTAAGAAAAAGAACAGACTTAATTCCCAAGACAAAAAAAAAAAAAAATTATATATAAGCATAGATTAGTCTAAAGTCACACAGAAAAAAATTAACATGTTTGTCCAAAGAAGAAACGTGGTCTCCAAAGTCAGATGTCTCAAACTATAGATCCAACTTCTATGACCATTAAAGACACAACAACTCATTCTAGGACATTAAGTTAACTTTGACCTCAGTATACCTCTCACTTTCCTAAAACCAAGGGTGAAATTTTCTCAACAATTTTATAGCTAAAATATCCATTTGTCATTTTTCTTTTCTATGGAACAAAATGACAGCTTGGTCCCAAATTCAAATCCAGTTATCTCCAATTAGAGGACAGAAAATTCTTGCCACTTTTAGGTGAAAAAATTTTTCAGATTCTGTTTCTACAAATGTTGAAGAAGAAAACTGCAGCACAGCTGTTGGTACTGGAGTCAAGATGGGTGCTGATGACTGGAGAAATGCTTAGGTAAAATGTGCCGGCTGCACACCACAGAGTACCATGGAGTGGTTAGAAGTCCAAGCTAGATGCATTCATGACAGCAGGACTACATCTCAACATAGTGCTGAATGATAACCATAATATGGCACAAAGCAGTCTGTAGTGTGATGCCTGGTAGTCATGTATATTAAACATACACAACAAAAGAATGCATGTTCTAGAAGAACATATACAAGTGAAAAAGATGGAAGTCAATAGACTAATCTTTTTGGGAAGAGTAGAAGAATAAGACTATGGAATGAAGATAAAATATAATAGATAAATGAATACAATCAGACTGCGGTCTTGCCAGAATCAGTGATAAACTTCTTAGGAATATGTTAGACTATGAAGAGCCCTGGTGGTGCAATACTTAAGCATATGGCTGCTAACTGAAAGGTTGGTGGTTCAAACCCACCTGGTGGCTCTATGGGAGAAGGAACTGGTGATCTGCTCCCATAAAGATTACAGCCAAGAAAATCCTATGAGATAGTTCTGTGCCACATGGGTTTGCTATGAGTCAAAATCAACTCCAAGGCACCTAACAACAATATGACGAACTCAACTTAATGCAACACATGCCATATATCTCTGTCTCTATCTCTATATCAACTACTACATAGGTATCCCATCTATATATATATGTATATGTATATATGAAACTTGCTCTTGAATAGAGAGTACCTAAAGTGAATGGAAAAAAAAATGATGAAATAAAAGAGCTAAAGAGAAGATTTCAAAAGGCAGCCTGAGAAGACAAAGTAAAGTATTATAATGAAATGTACGAAGACTTGGTGTTAGAAAACCAAAAAGGAATAACATACTCAGCATTTTCAAGCTAAAAAAAAAAAAATTCAAGCCTCAAGTTGCAATATTAAAAGACTCTCTGGGCAAAATATTGAATGAAGCAAGAAGCATCAAAAGAAGATGGAAGAAATACATAAAAAGAATTTGTACCAAAAAGAATTGTTTGATGTTCATCTATTTCAGGAGGTAGCACATGATTAATACCTGATTGTATTGAAGGAAGAAGTCAAGGCTTCAGGCCTCCAGGAATTGATGGAATACCCACTGAGATATTTCAACAAATGGATATGGAAGTGTTTTATGACAAAAAAAAAAAAGGAAGACAACCACCTGGCCTACAAACTGGAAGAGATCTATATTTGTGTCCATTAAAAAAAAAGATGTATCACAGAATGCAGACATTATCTAACCATATCATTAATATCACATGCAAGTAAAATTTTGCTGAAAATAAGTAAAAAATGGTTGTAACAGTACATCAACAAAGAACTGCCAGAAACTAAAGCCAGATTCAGAAGAGGAAGTGGGAAGAGAGTTATCATTGCTGATGTCAGGTGGATGTTGGCAGAAATGCAGAATACCAGAAAGATGTTTACCTGTGTTTTACTGACTATTCAAAGGCATTTGACAGTGTGGATTGTAACAAATTGTGGATAACATTGGTAAGAATGGGGATTCCAGGACACTTAATTGTGCTCATGAGGAACCTGAACAGATGACCAAGAGGCAGTCATTCAAACAGAACAAGGGGATACTTTATGGTTTAAATCAGGAAAGTTGTGCATTAGGGTCATGTCCTTTCACCATACTTATTCAATCTGTATGCTGAGCAAATAATCTAAAAAGCTGAAGTATATGAAGAAGAAACTGGCATCAGGATTGGAGGAAGACAGAGAGTTTTCTGTGAGAATTGTATAGAAAGGAAAACAACAGACAAGCCTCATTCCAAGTTATTTTGTTTCTCTCATTTTGTTATACATTAAAATGACTGACATGACTGGCTATATCATTCTGAACATATCTTGGATATGAAGATGTAGGAGAAAGTAGCAAAGTGCTTGGGCAAGATATATAGCCATGAAGGAGGTCCTCGTTACCAAATTTTGGGGGTAGATATTTGGAGTTAAAAATTAAAAAAAAATATGTAAATAAATAAAGTCTATAGCCTCATGAAGCTGAGGCAGGATTGCAGCCTTGAAGAAGCAAGACAGAGAGCAAAAGGATCCAAATCAGGATATCCAGGACCCAACACAGAAAAGAAAGAACATAAGGCAGGAATATGGTGTTTCCTAATATTCATGTACCTAGAGGCACATAACAACAACAACAACAACAAGAGGCAGGCATAGTGGGAGAATTTTTTTTTCAAATTCTTTTGGAACTAATAAGAATGTTGTGTATTCTAATAAAATGTTATTTTATTTAATATTTTATTATAAAGTAATCCGAGTATTTTGAAAATTAAGAAAAGCATAGAGAGGAAAAAAAATTCAAAACCCTATGAACTACCATGAACATTTCAATGTATTTCTTTTCTTTTCCCAGGTATAACGTTACTTTGGGAGCTCTGATGACATAGTGCCTAAGACATTTGACTGCTAAACAGAAGGCAGAAGGTTCAAATCCACCTGGCACTCCTGAGAAGGAAGATTGGGCAATCTACTTCCATAGAGAAATTGCCTCCAAAACCCAAGGAGGGGTCACTATGAGTTGGAACTGACTCAATGGCATTGTCCCCACCCCCCAGGGGCCGGGGGGTGGGGGACTTAATATGAAGTAATGACAAACTGTGTACTTAAAAGTTTTGTTTTATTTCTTTTCTGTATGGAACAATACTTTCTCTGAGAAGATTTCCCCACAATGAAATTAATAACAATAGGTATAAATATTTTAAAGATCTGGACACACATAATAGAGCTGCTTTCAGCAAAGGTTGTACTGATTTATGCCTTCACAGCAAAGGATGCAAGGGCTCAAGGGCATATTTGTAGCTGTTATGACATTAGACCAGAGGCTGCTAAACTTTGTATAAATATAGATAGATATACATATACAACAGCAATTTATTAAATTCCAGGACCAATATAAATATCTCAATTCAATAAATCTGAAATTTGCATCTTTATCAAGTGACTCAGGTGATTAATATACAAATTCCAGGAATACATGTTGAAAATACCATTTTGAAGTATCACTGGGGAGTCTGTTACATAGATTTTCTTCTAATGCTTAGATCAAGTGTAATAAATCCAGAAATCTCATCTTTTCAATGGAACACGACAGCTGCATGATTCTGAAACCTCTCTCTTGTGTCTCACCCTGTGCCTGCACATTTCACTTTCCCTGACTGAGTCCAAACAAGGATGACCCTTGATTAAATGCTACCTTCATGATCATAAAGTAGAAATTCCTCCCTCACTCTTACATGACTTGTGGAGCAAAAATTGTAGTGAAGCCAGGATGTCAAGAGTCAAAAATGTATGCTAGAAAAACAAAAACAAAAAATCTATCTATAGGATAAGGGAAGTCAGTTTTAAGGCATTTGATACTTTCATGTGGCTTGCATCTGGGGACAATTTTCCTCTAAATGGGCTTCCCAGTCCTTCTTCTATAGAATGGAGTCCTGGGGTGGGACCACTGTCCAGCAGTTGATGTAAGTCCTCCTGTATTGCTGGGTTATTTCTTCTGCTCTATCCTTTTTGTCTTAGTGCAGAGTTGGGCATAGCACACACAACCATCAATGATCAATGAGGGTCCCACTGACAACCAAAGCAGTTAATGCTCAGGAGCTGTCTATGGTCCTGTTTGTAGTGAGAGCAAATGAGGCAAACACCAAGGTCAGCAGGACTAAGACTGAAAGCAGTTCTAAGGGCATTTAACTCCTTGGTTCTGGATGTTCTTTATGCTCACCCGTTTTCTTGCCCTTTCAACAGATTGCCTATTCTATGAGGTGCTTCAGTACCCATGAGTCATTTCCCATTTATTCACAAGTTAATTTGAGTTGTATTTTCATTCCTTGTAGTCATAACGATTCTAACGCATGTGTAAACACAGTGGCACTTGAATCTTGATTCTGTTGATGCATCTTTGGGCTTTGTAGGTGGGCGGGGTGTATGACAGCATGAAAGAAGGTTGTTAGTAAGGCATTTGGGAAAGTAGAAAGCGCTAAACGTTTTGGGTCATATGGATACAGATGAAATCTTGATTCTCCCACTTCTTAGAGTATGGCTTGGTTGAATTTTCAACCTTTCTAAGCCTCAAATTCCCCTAAGATAATACATCTAACATGACTGCTATGAGTCTTCAGTGATATTTTACATACAAGTATCTAATATGGACTTTGTGGATAGTAGGTGTTTCATAATTCTCACTCTGAGTTGGGGTTGCAGCATCTCCCTTAAAATGATGGTTTTGAAAGCTTTGTTTCTTTCTGATACTATAAATTCTGCTTTATCCCAAATCTCTGACAAAAAGTATCTTATTTTTTCCTTGCCTATCCAGAGCAAGGGCCTATTGGAATTATCCACTGCTTTTGACTCAATTCTGACTCCTAGCGACCATGTAGGACAGAGTAGAACTGCTGCACGGGGTTTCCAAGACTGCAATCTTTACAGGAGCATACTGTCACATCTTTTCTTTTCCAAAGAGAGGCTGATGAATTAGCAGCTGAGCACTTAACCACTGTGCCACCAAGGTTCCTTTACTAGAATGAGGTATGGAATAATAGAGTTTTTGAAATGGCTTTGAAAATTTTTCTCGGTAATTATTTCCCTTTGGTGTGTGATTCCCTATGGAGAAATCAGGTTCACTTACAGGTGAGAATAATTACAGATTATGCCACTAGAGCTTCTTATAAAAAAGAGAATCTCTTGTTTTGTACATTTTAATTGTATACACTTTCTTATGCATTATTTCATTTGAACTTTGTATCTTCTCTTCAAGGAAGTTGAAACAAATATTATCATCCCCATATGCAGGTGTCACAACTGGGGCGCTTACATTCTTTAATTCAGTCAAACTTCCCTGAGTCAGGCCCTGGGCTGGGTCTGGGGATAAATGAAAGATTTATAAAATGTGGTTCTTGTCTTGGAAAGCCATTAGAGAAGCTAGAGGAAGTGACAAAAGTATAAATGGGAGTGATAGGGAAGCCAGGGACACATCAAGGACTCACTCTACAGATAGGCAGGAAAATCAGGTCTGAAATGAATGGCAATGCTCCAGGACCAGAACTGAAGATACAGATGAAAAGTGATGGCTCTTCCCAATATCCAGTACTTTTGTTCTGTGTTCTGTTTTATCACTATTACACATTACTGTGCATGGTCTCATATGGTGTTCATGGAGTAACTATTTGAATAAAAATGATGTAATAACCCTCTCTTGGCTCCGGCCTTCTGAGTTCCTGTTCACATCAATTCGCATCACAGTATACGTGAGAAAGTCAGTAGAGTGGCTCTTTGGAGTGAGGGCTCCAAAGTCACACTGTCTATGCTAAAATCCCAGCTCTATCAAATACCAGAGAAAGTTGCCTATCCACCCTGTGCCTCAGTGTCCTCATTTTGTCATGGAGACAGTGAGGATCCCTACTTCCTACTCACTTCATAGGACTCTTGTGAGGATAAAGAAGGTAACTGAGCCAAATTTTTTAGCAGAGTGCCTGGCACACAGCAAACATGCAATAATGGTTTTAGTGCTTGAAGGAATGGCAGTCCAAAACGGAAAAGCATTCTCCCCAGGTGTATAACTTAGTTCTTCTGGTCTACTGACCATGCTTCTTTGGGGCCTTCCTTGGTTCTGCTATTCCAAGGGGGAGGCTTACTGCACTGACAATAAAGGAGGAACGAACAAGATTAGAAGAGGGTAGTAATTGTTCTCTCTTGCTCATTTTATTCCTCCCCACCCCCCATGGACAGCTTCTGCCCTAGGCAAGGGCATTCCATCTCTTCAGCCCGACATTCGGGAGTACCACGGCCTAGCACTGCGGACAAGATGTGGTCCAGATAATGCCATTAAATCAGTGTCTCCTTCTTAGGGATAGAAAGCAAGGTGCTCCACCAAATTTTTGGAAAAACCCCTTAGCTTAACTCATTCATTTGGATGAACAACTTAGGAGTCAACCTGTTCATATGCATAACTCTGAGCCCTTAATTAACGGGACTGATAAGGAAGCAGGTTTAATGGTCCAGAAAGAGAATGTTCAATTTTGTGGGGGTTTTTTAAGTCATATAATTCCTAAATGACTTATGTACCTAACACAGAGAAAAGTATTACTCTTGGAAAAACTGCATTATGCCCTACTAATTACCATTACTGACACACTTGTTGTTGTTGTTGTTATATGCCGTTAAGTCGGCCCCGACTCATAGTGACCCCTCCTTGGGTTTCCGAGGCAGTATCGCTACGGAAGTACGATTGCCCAACCTTCCTTCCGAGGGGTGGCTGGTGGGTTTGAACCACCAGCCTTCTGGTTAGCAGTCAAGTGCCTTAGGCACCATGTTACCAGAGCTAAAACCTGTGAAAGCTGGAACCTGTGTAAGGCAGAAACCTGTCAGAGAAGGAATTCTCAAATATTTTCCACTAATAATAATACAAAACTGGTAAGACTGTACCCTGTCAAAGGCCGAAAGCTTATAAGACTCAGAAAAACAAGGCAGTGTTGGAGTTCTGACTCCCAGAGGTCTCACTGTATAAACCAAAGAAAAAGAAAAGAAAAACCCATGGCCATCAACT
>NW_006922741.1:140019-142544 GCF_000298275.1 Orycteropus afer afer
GGAAGGAAGGTTGGGCAATCCTACTTCCGTAGTGATACTGCCTCGGAAACCCAAGGAGGGGTCGCTATGAGTCAGGGCCGACTCGATGGCACATAACAACAACAACAATTGTTATTTTTGTGAATATACAACATTCTCTTTACTGAAAAACATATCAAGGAATTTGGATTTTAAATCTAAACTATTTCCTTGAAAACAAGTTAGAGGATCACTTTTCTTGATATTTATGGTTTTGTTGGGAATATAAACTTACATGTTTTCACTTCCTGATAAAATATTTATGAAGGGAAGAGATTCCGTTATCTCCCAAATTGTGTACTCTAATTCACCAAATGCCTCATCTTCTGGAACATGGGTTTAATTGGCAAATTGGAGCCTGGGAAATTCTTGCAAGATTAGTTTAGATTATGATCTCTTAGGTTTTGCTGTCTTGTCAATCTGCAAGGAAAAAAAAATCTGTTCTATCTTCCCCCAAAGTGCTTTGACTTTTTGCAAGCTGTATAACAATGGTTTTATTCAAATGGATGCAAATTTGAAAAGCCCTTGACATTTTCCCTTAACCAGGCATTAAAAAAAAAAAAAAAATCTAAGCAGCAGGTGTTGACTTTTATGCAACCAGCCATCAAATCAGCTTCTAACTTTTTTCTTTCTTTCTCAAGTTTCTAGCAAACTCTGAATCCACTTTACAGTCTGTAGAAATAGGCCATTGATCCAGCAGCACATAAAATCAACTGAGTTTTTGCTCTGAAATAAAGTGTTTGGCAGATGCTTCTGTGACTATTTGAGGAGCATCCTAAAACAGACTGTCAAGGACACTTTGAAACAAGGGCAGCTATAAAGAAAATCCCTCCCTCTCTTCTGCTGTCCTGCACCATTTCAACTGTTAACTGTGAAATAATGACAGCTGAACCTCTTCACTACTACCATGTGTACCATAAGGCCTTACATTTACTGCAAAGCCCATAAAACTCCAACCGTGTGTTTAATAAGGTGGGCGGAGGAGAGAGGAGAGAAGTCCCACAAAGTTAAGAGTTTATGGAACTCATTACTGGAAACTTCCACTGTATGAAGTTTATAGACTTTTGATTTGATGCCTCATGCTTTTCAGATCCTGTTTTTTGTTTTTTTTTTTTTTTTTTTTTTTTTTTTAGGTGCTGTGTTGCATTGTTTTCTTTGATCTTTTAAACCAAGGCCTTTAATTTACTTTCTGCCTTGAGTGTTGAAGGCAGACTTGTCTGTCTTTTCATAATCTAGTATAATTTTCCTTGATAGCTCCCAGAATTCCCTTCTTTCATTCACATCTTTGAGGATGTGGAGAAAGCTGATCATTTGATTGGAGGATGTGATGTTTGTTTTGGCTTGATATTTTGGGACAGTTCATTCTTTCTTCATGATTAGAAATAATTCTAAGGAACACTAGTGGGACAATGGTTAAACTCTCAGCAATTAACTAAAAGGTTAGAGATTCAAACCCAGTCTCTCTGTAGGAGAAAGAACTTGTGGCCTGTTATCATAAGATCACAACTTAGAAAACTTCATGGAGCAGTTATACTCTGTTACATGGGGTCACTATGAGTCAGAATCAACTCAGCGGCATCTAACAACAGTAGAAATAACTCTACCTTGTCTCAAGAATTCAAGTCCATAAAATATCCAAACTCTAAGAATTCTGGTCATAATTTTCTCTCCTCTTCTTTAAGCTCCGTTTGTACATTATCTATGGAGCTCTTTTAATACTCCATCATTACTCGATGCCATAGATACTTGGAAGGCAACCATGAGCAGTGGGTAAGAGATGGAGAAGGTTGGGTTTGGGTATCAGATAGGTTATATCTCTTATTAACAATGGGTCCAGGAAATAAGTATCACTTTTAGTCTATCATATTTATGTCTCCATATCTGTAAAAGAAACAAACAAATGAACAAACACATTGCTATGGCGTGTGCTCTGACTACTGGCAACCCCGTGAGTGTCAGAGTAGAACTCTACTCTCTGTGGCTTTCAGGAGCTGGATTTTCAGAGGTAGATTGCCAGGCCTTTGCTCTAGGGCAAAAGGAGGTCTGATTGCATGGAGGGTAAGCCATTTGGCTGCTAACCAGAAGGTTAGTGGTTCAAACCCTAAAAGTGCTCTGTGGGAGAAAAATGAGGCAACCTACTTTTGTAAAGATTTACAGCTTTGGAGACCCAGTGGGGCTTGCTGAGTGTCAGAATCAACTCAAAGGCAGTGGGTTTGGTTTTTGGTTTTCCTTCAGGGCACCTTTGAGTGGACTGAAACAGCCAAACTTTTGTTTAACAGCCAACCTTTTTAATCATTTGAAGTACTCAGTTACTCTCAACATCTACAATAGATCAGTAATAATAGCAAGAGTTGTACAGAGATGTGAGAATTAATGAAGAATCACCATAAAGCACTTAATATGGTCCATAATCTGTGTTATTTGGTGACACTGAGTCAGCTTTAACTCATAGGGACCTTATATATAACAGAATGAAGTTTTGTCTGGCCCTGCATCATACTCCAATA
>NW_006922741.1:142864-144377 GCF_000298275.1 Orycteropus afer afer
TCATGCATATGAGACTATTGAAAATATCACAGTTTGGGTCAGGAGATCCTTAGTCACCAAAGCAACATCTTTACTTTTTAAGATATTAAAGAGGACTTTTGTAGCAGATTTGTCCAATGCAGTACATCATTTCATTTCTTGGCTGGTGCTTCAATGGACGTCAATTGCTGATCCAAAGTAAAATGAAATCCTTGACAACTTTAGTATTTTCTCTGTTTATCATGATGTTACTTTTTGTTTCACACAATGCACATTCACTGAATGCTTACTGTTTACTGAACTAACCAAAATACTTACTGACTATGCAAAGGCACTTGACTGTGTGAATCATAACAAATTATGGATAACATTGCAAAGAATGTAAATTCCAGAACACTTAATTGTGCTCATGAAGAACCTGTATGTAGACTAAGAAACTGTCATTTGAACAGAACAAGGGGATACAGCATGGTTTAAAATCAGGAAAGGTATGTATTAAGGTTGTATACTTTTACCTTACTTATTTAATCTGTAAACTGAGCAAATAATATGTGAAGATGAATTATTTGAAGAGGAATGTGTTATCAGGATGGGAAGGAGAGTCATTAGTCATTCACAACCTGTGATATGCAGAGGACACAGCCTTATGTGTTGAAAGTGTAGAGGACTTGAAGCACTTACTAATAAAGATCAAAGACCACAGCCTTCAGTATAAAGTGCACTTCAAATATTAAGGAAACAAAAATCCTTACAACTGGATCAGTAAGCAACATCATGAAAAACAGAAGAAAGTTTGAAGTCATCAAGGATTTCATTTGACTTGGATCCACAATCAGAAATTAAAGAAATCAAACACCATATTGTATTTGGAAACTATCATGCAAATGATCTCTTTAAAGTGTTAAAAAGCAAAACTATCAGTCTGAGGCCTAAGATGTGCCTGATGCAAGTTATGGTATTTTCAATCATTTCATATGCATGCAAAAGCAGGTCACTGAATAAGGAAGACAGAAGAAGAATTAATTCCTTTGAATGATGATGTTGGCAAAGAATATTTATTGAGTATACCACGGGCTGCCAGAAGAATAGACAAATCTGTCTTGGGAGACATACAGGGAGAATGACCCTTAGGAAGAAGAATGGCGAGATTTCGTCTCATGTACTTTGAACATAATATCAGGAGGGACCAGTCCCTGGAGAAGAACATTATTCTTAGCAAAGCAGAGGGTCAGTGGAAAAGAGGAAGACTCTCAGTGGAATGGATTGACACGGTACATGCCAGCAGTGGGCTGAAACATAGCAACGGTTGACACAGTACATGCCAGCAGTGGGCTGAAACATAGCAATGGTTGACACAGTACATGCCAGCAGTGGGCTGAAACATGGCAACGGTTGTGAGCAGAGCTCAGGAGCAGGCAGTGTTTCCTTCTTCTGTGCACGGTGTCGCTATGAGTCTGAACCAATTTGATGACACCCAACAACAACAACCAAAATACAAAATAGATACAGTGTCTTCAACTCTTTCTTTTTTAGC
>NW_006922741.1:144840-149952 GCF_000298275.1 Orycteropus afer afer
AAGCCCCAAGGTTGACAAGGAAAAAGGCACAGTCCTGATGTTATCAAACCTCACAGCAGACCATTAACTTAAGTCAATTGTTAAGTCCCAAGGTTGGCAGAGAATAGCAGGCTGCTGAGCAATGATGTAGCAACATGCAGGGTCCAAGCATGCCATAGGCTAGAGACCATTCCCAACACTTCGCCTTATTTACAGGAAGCAGGACCACATACTAAAGGCAGCTATTCAGCTGCTTGTGGTAGATCTCACCACGGAGCTGATTGCCAGTCTCATTATGAGGAAAAACTACCACCAGCTGCCCAGCCACTCAACCAGGCCCAGCCAATCTGACACACAAACATAACTACCACACAGCCTAAAAGAGTAACTTGCAGAGAATTTATATTCAACAAATACTTGTTGAGTGAATAGATGATTGAACCTAAATCTCAATCTCAGCTGCTCCCCCCAAGGATTGCCTGAGCTATGAACACACTTTCTGTATTTAATTCACCCTAATGTCATCTCTCTCACTTTGTGTTCTAGATACCCCTCAAGGCCCAGCTTCTCCAAAATACCCTCGCTGGCACTGCAGCCCCTAGGCTTCTTCTCAAACTTTGTTCACTGCCCATGCCACTCTCAGATTTATTTCTCTGTAAGCAATAGACAGACCATTCCTCAACTCAGAAGCTCGAAGCTCTGTCCATTGTCACCAAGATGGAGAGCAAGACCTTCACTATGGGACGCAGGTCTGCTCCGTCACCAGGCCACTTCTCCAGCTAGCTCATCTGCCACATTTCTAGTTATAATCTTGTAATGCTCTTCTACTTCTGAAACTTTAATTGGTTTTCTGTATCTTCTTGTAGTTCTTATACCAAATTTTAATCATAAACTTACTTCTCATTATATCTCACTCCCTCATGATAGTAAGAATTGATTTTTTTTTTTTTCCTCATTATATGCCCAGTATCTGGGTATATAATGATTTTTTAATGGGGACTGAATAATGAATTTTCACATTTTGTTTTCAATATGTTTATAGCACACAGGATGTCTTTCTACCTTAGATTCCCATAAATAAATGTCCATGTTGAAAACTCTGCTCAGTTTTCATCTTTGCTTCCAAGCCATCCTGACAACACTCAGAGAAAACAAATAATGCTCTCTCATTTTGCCCCTCCATTTTCCTTTTCAATTACATGCTTTGCCCTGAAGTGTTTGTGTTTACATGTGTATCTCTCTTCCACTAGGATGTGAGTTCCTGATGGGCAGTGACTGTATCAAATACCCTTTGTGGTCCTGGCACCCAGCACAGCTTTGACACATCTGGGAAGCTCAGCCAGTGTGTTGACTCATTGCTCTGATTCTCAAATAATATCAGGTTTCCTATTCACTCAACAAAACAATATCCATCAACTCTACAGCACTATAAAATGTACGCTGATCAAGTTTTAGACTCAAGCTATTATGCAGAAATTCATGAAAATGTGCTGATTAACAAACCACCAAATTGGAAGAGGTTGCTATTGGCAAAATCCTTGTTGGTTAGTGGATTTTATAGCCTGGTGGCCAAGAAGAGATATGCCTGGAATATCTGAGAGGTGAAGAAAGTCTTTGAAATGGTAGATGAAGGAATTTGTAGATAAGAAATGCCACTGTGAGGAACCCACACTATCAAGGTGCTAGTCGTAGTCCAGTTCTACAGGACAAGCAAGCATGTGGAATGTTCTGGGACCATTGAGGAGGGAGTTTTCCAATGTTGTTGTGTATATTAGAGAGAACACGAGACTGGGTATGAGAAGAGGAACATCCTAGGAGCTGATAAGCTATGTGAGCTTGGGCAGGTCTGATGATCTCTCCGGACTCCAGTTTCTGTGTGACATGAAGTTATTAGACCAATCAGCCATTTACAAATATTTATTTAAGACAAAAAACATAATGGGCTGTAATACATGTAATGGATGAAAGTGACGTTGCTCTGGTGGATGCTGGGTTGGGTCCCTCTGCTCCCTAGAAGTCTGGTCTGCTTCATCCCTTCCAACTGTTTTCAGAAATAGTTTCTGGAACGTCTCTTAGGAAACTAAGGCCACCTGAGAACACAGTATACTAACGAGTTGTCTAGACTAAGTCACAGTCACATGATATCTAACACTGTGTGATTCTGTAATATAATGACATGGTTCTATAATAATTATTAACCAAAAAAAAAAAACAAAAAACAAAAAACACTGCTGTCACGTCAGATACAACCCATAGTGACCCCTCTTTTGGATTCTGAGGAGTATCTCTAAGGAAGTAGATTGTCCAATCTTCTTTCTGAGGAGTGGTTGGTAGGTTTGAACTGCCAGCCTTCTGGTTAGCAGTCAAATACCTTAGCCACTACACCACCAGAGCTCCCTATAATAATTAAAGTGGTAACAATAATCATGTGCACACACAGAATTTTCATGTTCACAGAATTGGTCACATCCCTTGTTGCTATCAGTTTCAATTCTGTCCTGGGATGAAGGTATAGTGAGGATTTATACTTTCATTTTATTTACTAAAAGAGCCCTGGTGGCACAGTGATTAATCTTTTAGCTGCTAATGGAAAGGTTGGGGGTTCAAACACTCCCATTTTCCCAGGGAAGGAAAATGTGGCAGTCTGCTTCTGGAAAGTTTACAGCCTTGAAAATCCTATAGGGAATTTCTATTCTGTCCAACACTGTCACTATGAATCAGAATCAACTCAACTACAATGGCAATGAGGTTTGGGTTTTCACACACTGGGACACAGCAATAACATTGGTGTTAAGTGAAATACTAGCTGTTGAAGATCTTGATGTGGCTTCTGATAGTCATTTAGTCCTCTAGGCATTTAGTCAATTATTGAGAGCCACATAATAGTTTCTACCTAACATGTACTAGGGACTTTGTTAAGCACTCGTGATAAAAGGAACAAGAAGATGGAGCTCTGAAATGGAGACTTACAGTCTGATAGGAGATGTATGTAATAAACAAATTTCAGTGTAATATGTTGTTTTATGATACAGTTGGGCATGGAAGAGCACAGATAGAAAGAAGGGCAATTAGCTAAGTATGGATTCAAGGAAGGCTTTCTGGAGAAGATTCTGCCTGGCTTGAGCCTAAGGGAATAAAGAAAATATATTTAGGTAGAAGTACCATGGGCAGAGACACTGAGTCTAAACAACATGACATGAGGCAGAAAATATGAGATGAAGACAGGCAGGATTGGACACTGGAGTGGTACACAGAGACTCAAAGTTTAGGACCAAAGGTGCCATGGTAGGAGGGTACATGTCACCTTAAAGCTGATGAGAAAGCTCTTAACTGGAAAGTAAAAACGATCAGATTTTCATTTTAGATTAGAAGAGAAGTTATCATTGAGTTGCCCCTAATTCACAGCAACCCCGTGGGTGTGAGCAGAACTGTGCTCCATAGGGATTTCAGAGGTTGAGTTTTCGGAAGGAGATCACTAGGTTTTGTTTGCAGTTGTTGTTGTTGTTACATGCCGTCAAGTCATACCCGACTCATAGTGACCCCTCCTTGGATTTCCGAGGCAGTATCACTACGGAAGTAGATTGCCTCATCTTCCTTCTGAGGAGTAGCTGGTGGGTTTGAACCGCCAGCCTTCTGGTTAGCAGCCAAGTGCCTTAGGCACTATGTTACATTTAGCTCTGGATAAACTTAAATCCCCATCGTTTCAGTTAGCAGCCACTCGAGTTAACTGTTTCTTTGAACCACCCAGGGACTCCTTAGAAAGATTACTTCTACTTTAATGTGCTGAGTGGTTGGACTTGGAAAAGCTGGAGGTGGAGAGACAAAATCGAGAAGTGAATGCAATAATTCATGACCTATTTTAGAGCAACATATTTTTACTTAAAAGAACCTAACAATAAATCCTCTTACTAGAGATTCAGAAATCTGGTGGTGTAGTGGTTAAGACATTTGCCTGCTAACCAGAAAGTTGGTAGTTCAAACCCACCAGCTGCTCCATGGAAAAAAGAAGAGGCAGTCTACTTCAGTAAGATTCACAACCTTGGCAACCCAGTGGGGGTTGCTGTGAGTCAGAATAGACTCAACAGCAGTGAGTTTGGTTTGGTATTTGAATTAGTGACTCAAAGCTTAAGTCTTATTTATTAAGTCTTAATAGTCTTAGTCATTTGCATTTCTTGCATAAATGTTTTGTATGTTCTTTTCTGTAGGCTTCTGTCTACCTCTTCAGGCACTCTTGCCTTCACACCTCTCCACATTACCACATGCCAAAAATACAACCTAAAAGTGGTTTGAGAATAGAAGTAAATACTTAAGTGACTGAGGATGAGAGAGCATCTAAAGACATCAAGAAAAATCATGAAGAAAACTTGTGAAGGACTTGAATACATGCATATTTTAAATGTCAAACATACTTTATGCAAAATGAAAATGAAACTACCTCAAAAAATATTTGCCAGAAAAATATAAAAAGAAAATATCACCATGTTCAAACAGTTCATACAAGTTAATTAGACAAACACTTAAACTCAAAGAATATCAATGGCTGAAGGATTTGAACAGAACATTACAGAAGAAGACAAAATAGCTAATAAATACAAGAACAACATTCAACCTCACCAGTGTAACAAATGAAAACTGAAGAAACAACAAAACAATTCTGAAATGTCAAATTGTCTTTGGTATTCTAGAAATCTACTGTTTTGTACAGGTGGATAGTATTGATGAGGACTGGATAACAAATACCAGTAACAGGCTCATGAAAACCAGTGACCATAGAGTTGACTCCAACTCACGGCCACCCTCTGTGTGCTGCAGCAGAACCGTGCTCCCTAAGGTCCACAATGGCTGATTTTTCAGAAGCAGGTCACCAGCCTTTCTTCTGATGTACCTCTGTGGACTCAAACCTCCAACCTTTCGGTTAGCAGCCAAGCATGTTAATTGCTTTCCCACCCAGGGACTCCCATAACTGGCTCATAAGGAGAGATATTTTTGCAACTGTTCTGGAGAACAATTGTCTAAATATGTCTAAACCATGTCTATATCTCAGGAGACCTGATGGTGCAATGGTTCGATGCTCAGCTGCTACCCAAAATGTTAGTAGTTTGAATCTTACCATCAGCCCCAAGGAAGAAGGAC
>NW_006922741.1:150837-158671 GCF_000298275.1 Orycteropus afer afer
TTTTTTTTTTTTTTTGGTGTATGTATCTACATATGTGTATAAACTATGGTAGATACTTGCAGATATGTGAACCAAAATATCATCCCAAATAGGTAATGTTGAAGAATGACTCAGAATCTTATGTTTTGTGAAACTGGTCCTTAAACCTCAGTGACATGGTTTGCTTTGTCAATATATTGTGCTAGGGAGCAACTTTTGTAAAGTAGTAATAACTTCATTTCTTTGAAAGAACAAGTCATCATCCAGTGAGATATAAAGTTCAAGGGAGATGAAACAGGTGGCTATATTTATAAAGAGGAGAATTCTGTGGAACATGTGACTTGTGACAGAAATGTGATTGTGGAAAATCCCACATCTGTGGAATATTCATATTAACTAAACAGAAGTAAAACAACATCAGAAATTAATAGTGGTGATAGATGGGTTGGGAGAGATTTTTTTTTTCCTGAGTTTTATAATTCTGAATTTTATTTGAGCATGAACTGCTTTGAAAATAGGGGAAGAATAAAGTGTTAAAGTTATAAAAATTACACTCACAGTCTACTGACCCATTCACACCTCTGCAGCTTCTCAAAGGAGCCCAGAGAAAAACCAGGCTGTACAATTCTGTTCACAGCACTGTCTGGGTTTTACTCCTTTGACCATGCTGTTAGAACACTTGGGGAAAATTCCATTTTCAAATTGAGAGAGCTCAGCAAATTATTTTCTTTCCCATTAAAACTTTCTGCTCCGTGCTATCACTTCTAGAGCTTCGCTAACCCCATACAACCTTGTATCCCAATCACAGTGACCTGAGCATCCCCTGTTTCCAGGGACGGTTGTCCCCCTCTGGTTTTCTCAGCCAGAGTCTGTCTTACTGCACAGATCTTTTAATGCAAACACTCTCAGCACTGGGTATCTCTGACCACAGACAATGGCTGTGTGACAGCTCATGAGTAATCCCACATCAAGATGTGCTCCCCCTGTCATGATGTCCTCTCTGCAGTCACCCAGCCCAGCCTGGAATGTTGTTTGATCCTTCTTCACAGCAAGTCTGCAAATGTTTTGAATTTGCAAACAATAATCAGCCAGCCAGAATGAGCTGAGGATATCATTGATACCAGGGTGGCCATGAGAGCAGAAAAATAACCTCCCCATCTAAAGCATAGAATTAAAAAAAAAAAAATTAATTGCCCTCAAGTCAGATCTGACTCATAATGACCCCTCCTTGGGTTTCTGAGGTGGTATCACTATGGAAGTAGGTTGCCAAATTTTCCTTTCAAGGAGTGGCTGGGGGATTTGAACTCACAGCCTACTGGTTAGCAGTCAAATGTCCTGAAAAGAAATATGATGAGGGAGGAAGGATCCCTGGATATTCATACTTACTCAAAACCTACAATATGTAAGTGACTAATTACTATGGCAGGAGCTCAGGTAGCATAGTGCCTAAGGCACTTGACTGCTAACCAGAAGGCTGGAGGTTCAAACCTATCAGCCACTCCTTGGAAGGAAGATGGGGTAATCTACTTCCATAGTGATACTGTCTCAGAAACCCAAGGAGAGGTCGCTATGAGTTGGGTCTGACTTGACGGCACATAACAACAACAGCAACAACAATTATTATGACATCACTAAACAGAACTTATCATTTTTAATTCTCAAGCTAACCAAGTGGAGTAGATATGAGGAGGACTGATTGAGAAATTGTGCCTTGGAGAGTTTTAATGGTTTTCCAAGGTCATAGAACTAGGGCTTGAAATAAGATCTCCTGATTCCAACTCCAGATTTTCCTTCACTTGGCAAACTTCTACAGTCAGAGAATAAGGCCCTGAGTTAATGGAACATAGAAAGATGAGCTTGATGAAAAGGAACAAAAGGTTGACAAGGAAGGACATAATAAGGTTGGTAAACCACTGGCCCCATGTCCCAGAAAGCAATGGGGGAGGGGAGGGGTACAGAAAAACTCACTGAACTATTGTGCTGATGGGCCACTGAGCTGGATATCACAGAGAGGTGGTTCCTGTTCCCATTCTGTTCCAAACAGTCCCCATGACCTTAGATGAGTCACTCCTCTTGGATTCCAGTATCTATCAAGTTTGAAATGTACATATTTGTCCCTAAGTTTTTCTTGCTTTTGTAACATGCTGCTGACTGGGGCTCTCCCAGCAGCTAAAGAACTTACAAGCTACTCTATCTTCTGATATATCTAGATGATGACTCCTTTTTACTACCTCATTGCTTCTACCCTAATCTGTTGTTGTTAGGTGCCATCGAGTCAGTGTTAACTCATAGCAACCTCACATACAACACAACAAAGCCCTATCTAGTCTTGTGCCTGCCTCACAATCGTTGCTATACTTGAGCTCATTGTTGTAGTCACTGTGTCAATCCATCTTGTAGAGAGTCTTCCACTGTGTTCTATGCCACCATAATTTGCCTTGATTATCATGATAGTTCTTAATGGGTCTAAGCTGTTCTCTCATAAAGATTACAGCCTAAGAAACCCCATGGAGCAGTTCTATTCTGTCCTATAGGGTCCTATGAATCAGAATTGACTTTACAGCACATAACGTCCACAGCTAACACCATCATTACTAACTTTTTTCCAGAAGCCAGGGTAGCTTTTTTAAAAGTCTATTATAGATCATGTAATTCCTCTACAAAATCAAAAAACAAAAAAACAATCTCACTGCTGTTGAGTTGATTCCAACTCATAGCAATCCCTTCTTAGGTTTCTGAGGTGGTATCTCTATGGAAGTAGACTGCCCAGTCTCCTTCCAAGGAGTGGCTGGTGGATTTGAATCACCAGCCTTCTGGTTAGCAATCAAATGCCTTAGGCACTATACCACCAGAGCTCCTAATTCCTCTATAAGGCTTTTTATTTCCTTCAATGCGAAGTATTGCAAAAAAAGTTATTTAATGGCCTTAAGACCCTAGTATCAGAGTTTGGCAAACTGTTTCTGACAAAGGCCAGAGAGTGAATATTTTAGGTCTTGCAGACTACATGATCGTTGAAATTGCTCAATTCTGCCATCGTGAAAAGAAGCCAAAGATGATACGTAAACAAATGAACACTGTGTTCCAATAAAACTACATTGATAAGAGCAAGGAATGGGCTGGATTTGGTCCACTGGTCTGTACTTTGCTGATCCTATCCTAGAGGATCTCCCTGTATCTATCAGGTATTTTTTCTTATGATGTTCTCCCTTGGTCACTGTACTACAGCTACATGAGCCTTCTTGCTGTTCCCCAAAAATACTACGTGGCTGTCTGCCTCCAGCCTTTGCACCAGTCCTACTCTCCCTAGACTACACTTCACTCAAGGATCTTCTCCTTCAATTGGGACAAATCTTTGGTTATCTTCTTACTAAAGCTTGATCTAGCCTTTTTTTTTTTTTTTTTGTCTCATCACTCTGATAATGTTTGCCCTGCTCTAGTTTTTCTTTTTTTCAATGACATTTATCATTTTTAATCAACTAGTTTGCTTATTTTTATGTGTATTATTCATTGTCTCCTCTACATGCACTCTAATGTAACCTCCACATGAGCAGGAGGTTTATACGGTTGATTCATTATTTGCCCACATAATCCAAGTACTTAGGAGTCAAGGCATCAGATGATATATTGCACTTGGCATATCTGTTGCAAAAGACCTCTTTCAAGTGATGAAGAGCAAAGATATCTCTTTGAAGATTAAGGTGCACCTAACCCAAGCCATGGTGTTTCAAAACCTCATATACATGTGAGAACTGGATGGTGAATGAGGAAGGCAGAAGAAGAGTTGATACTTTTTGAGTTGTATTGATGAATAATAGTGAAAGTACCATAGACTGTCAGAAGAATTTATAAATCTGTCCTGGAAGAAGTGTAGCTGGTATGCTCCTTGGAAGCGAGAATGGCCAGACTTTTTCTCATCTACTTTGGTAATGTTGTCAGAAGGAACCATTCTCTGGAGAAGGATGTCATGCTTGGTAAAGTGCAGGCTCAATGAAAAAAGGGAAGGCCTTCAATGAGATGGATTGACACAGTGGCTTAAATGATGGGCTCAGGTATCGCAGATATTGTGAGGCTGGCACAGCACCACCCAGGGTTTTGTTCTGTTGTACAAGGGGTCGCTGTGAGTCAGAGCTGACTTGATGGCACCTAACAACAACAACAACAACAACAAAGAAAATATCTGACATGTAATATATATTAAATACACAGTTCTGTAATCTAAAACTGCAGACAAATCTAAAGATGCTGAAGTTACAAAAAAGTACAAACAGCCTTGTTAATATTCCCTCATTTTGAGATTCAAGGAGATTGCATCAGACCAAGGAGTTACCGTTAGGGAAAACAATGTGGCTCTTTTCCTGTTTTAACTGTCTTTACCCAACTGAATGAAGCAAAAATATTTCAAAGAAATTACAAGTAGAAATTGGGGAGTGTAGTTAGGTGATGGCAAAAAATTGCCCATTTTTCTGTCTTCTGAATTCACCCTACTGCAAAGTGATTTAACATCAAGAGGTAAAACTTACTGAAAATCCTTGAATCTTGGCTGGAATTGTGATTTATTTTGGCCAATGGAATCTGACTGATGGAATGACAAAAGTCTCAAAAGTCCTTGCAAACTTCCATTCTCTCTCTTTGTAGACATCATGTGAATTACCTCAAGTTAGCCTGCTGGAGAATGAAACACACAGAGCAGAGCTGAGTCAGCCCAAGTGTCATAGTGAGGCATGGGAAATCCCAGCCAAGATCAACAAAATTTTATAGATGATTTATAGCTGACCACAGATACCAGAAAAACTGCCTGCCTGATTCCATGCAAAGTAAACTACCTGAAGAATCATGAGTGAAATAGATATTCCTTTTACCAAGTAAATAAATTATATGTTTTTCTTTTGTTTTGTTGCAAGACCCACCTGACAGAGGGGTGTCATCTTACTCCCTGATGGGTTGAACCCAAGCAGAACTGAGGAAACCCATCAGCCAAAGTAAAGTTTTGCTGGTAGAAAAGAATATAGAGAGTGGGTTCTTGGGAACATCTGACACGTCTATGTTAAGTATAGAGACTAGAATGAGTAAGTTGTATTCTATGGAGAGTGAAAACACCAGCCTTGGAGAAGTGGAAATTCTCTTTAAAGGGAGTAGGAGATTCAGATTCTGAGTGTGCGGAGTCTTTAGATAATCTGAGAGGTAGTCAATAGCTGAC
Organism: Orycteropus afer afer; assembly: GCF_000298275.1. Taxonomy (NCBI): domain Eukaryota; kingdom Metazoa; phylum Chordata; class Mammalia; order Tubulidentata; family Orycteropodidae; genus Orycteropus; species Orycteropus afer. The sequence goes on from NW_006922741.1 coordinate 156,014, forward strand.
ACAAAACCCTTAACTGTTGGCATCAGTGTTGAAGAAGGAAGGTTCCAGAAGAAGTAACAGTGGATGGGGTGAAAGTACATGTGCAGGGGTCAATGATGTAGGGTAGAAGGGACATTGTGTCTTATTCCAGTGGGAAAAAAGTAAAGATGTATAAAAAGGCAAATGATGGTGTACTTTGTTGTGCGTGGTGGGGAGAAGAGGAGTTTGAGGTGATTTATATTTGATGGCTTATATTGTCTCAGTGGACTGTGGAAGGACTACTCTATGTGGGTTGTGGGATTGTTATGAAGTGATTCAAGATTCAAAGAAAGTACAATAGTAGGAGTCACAAAGTGTGACTCAGTAGGAGTCATCCTGTCCATGGGCAAATAAAATGATTGATGGTTGAGATTGAGACCTACTGTGTTGGAGCACCATGACTACTGTGATGTTTGTGTCACCATACCCTTTGGCTCTCTGAGTGTTTTCTTCAGATGTCCAAGTTTAAGAAGAGACATTACAGAAAAATTCAGAATGGGGATGCTGCTAGGCAGGTGTGACAGGAGGGCAGAGTTATGATGGAGTCCAGGTTGTTTTAAAAAAGGAATGATTTAGATAACCAAATATGGAGTACTGGTTGGTCATGGAACCCAGGGTGGTGCCAATGGCTAATGTGTTCAATTGCTAACCAAAAGGTTGGTGGATCAAGTACACCCAGAGACACCTTGCAAGATAGACCTGGTGATCTACTTCTGATAAATCAGCCATAGGACAATCTGTGGAGCACAGTTCTACTCTGACACACATTGGGTCACTCTGAATCAGATCAACATAATGGCAAATCGTAACTGGTACGAGGGCCTGATAGACTGCCCAAATGTGCAAGGAGAAGAGGACTAGAGGACTGTTTGAGTCAAAAAACAGAAGCGATGTATTTAACAAAGTGAGAAAGTTGTAAAGCAGAGAGGTTGAGCATAAAGTTTAATATAAGAGTTCAAGATTTCAGAAGTGGAACAGTTCTGGGTCTTGGCACAGTTTGAGATATAATCATTGGAGGGGTGTTTGAATAGAAATGGGAGCTAAGGTCCACTTGAGTTGAGAAAGTAAAGATAATCAACTTTTAGTGTGTTGGGACTGTAGTTTTGTAAAATGATAAACAAGAAGGAAAGGAGATTATGATGTGTTATTCTGTCTTGTGGCCCCAAATCTCTACATTTCTCAATTACAGATGATGGTTAGAACAAACAGTACTGTGCCCACAGAAATATGACAGGTTCTTGCAAAAGACTTATTTCCTGTTCAGCTTCTCAATGGCAACAGAATAGAATCAAATTGCTGTTAGATACCATTGAATCTGTTCTGACTAATAGCAACCTTACGTACAATGGAATGGAACACTACTTGGTCCTGCGTCATCCTAGCAATCTCTCCTATGCTTAAGCCTATCATTGTAGCCACAGTGTCAATCTATCTTGTTGAGTGTCTTCCAATCTTTCTCTGATCCTCTCTTCTTTACCAAGTATGATATCCTTCTCAAGGGTCTTGAAGCTTCTGACAACATGACTGAAGTATGAGAAATGAAGTTTGGTCATGCCTGCTTCTAAGAAGCCTTCTGTTTGTACTTCTTTCAAAACATATTTGTTCACTCTTCTAGCAGTCCATGGTATTCTTTATCAATATTCTTCAATACTCATCAATATTCAGTGTACTCAATATTCTTCATCAGTATCACAATTCAAATGTACGAATTCTTGCAGGATCTTCTTTATTCATTGCCCAGTTCTCAAAGGCATATGTGGTTATCGAAAACACCATGGTCAATGTTTTGTTCTATTATTCATAAGATCACCATTAGTCACAGTTGACTTGATGGCTAACAACAACAGCAACACTACCATTTTATATTAATCATGTCACCATCACCTAAGACTACAGACAAAAAATCAAATCCACTGTTGTCAAATTGATTCCCACTTAAGCACTATCATGTATCATAGATTAGAACTGTGCTTCATAGAGATTTATTGGCTCTCATTTTAATGAAAGGAGTCCTGGTGGTGCAGTATTTAAAAATGTTGACAAGCAAGCCTCCATGGAAAAAAGAGGTGGAAGTCTGCTTCCAAAAGCATTTATAGCCTTGGAAACTCCATATAAAAGTTCTACTCTGTCCTATAGTGTCACTATGAGTTGCAATAGACTTGACAGCAATGAGTTTGGTCTGGTAGTTTTCAATCTTAGTGAAAGAAGACTTGCAGACTTTTCTTACACAGTGCTGCTGGGTGGGTTCCAACCACTAACTTTTAGGGTAGTAGTTGTTGTTGTTGTTATGTGCCGTCTAGTCGGCCCCAACTCATAGCGACCCTACCTTGGGTTTCCAAGGTGGTAGGTAGTAGACAAGTGCAAACCATTTATGCCATATACAGACCTTACCAAAGGCCCCATAGCCTGCTAAGTGAATACTAGAGAAGGAGATGGGGATTGAAGAAACTTTCCAAATCCTTGATAAATTGGAAATTAGTTTCTCTTGCTTTTCAAAGATTGAACAATGTTTAGACAGTTTACCCATAATAAGGCATAGAAGTAAGATAATCTCAATTTGACTTTAAAGCCTAAACTCAGTCTACTATATAATTCCTCCTTCAAAATATAAAAGTTCAGAGAGGCGGGGCAAGATGGCGG
>NW_006922741.1:167517-173011 GCF_000298275.1 Orycteropus afer afer
TTGAACCGCCAGCCTTCTGGTTAGCAGTCAGGTGCCTTAGGCAGTACGTGTCCAAAGCTCCTGTTAATGGAGAATGATTTCACAGCTTTTAGAGAGAACTGCATGACCTTGGTGAAGTCTCTTAGAGTTTCTGTGTCTTAGTTTTCTTACCTATAAAATGGGACTTATAATACATATTTTGAAAGATCATGGTGGCATTAAACTTTTGAGGCATGCTTTGTTGCTGTTAGTTGCTGTCAAGTTGGCTCTGACTCATAATGATCTTATGTTACAAAAAGAAATGTTCAGTCCCACAACATCTCTCAAATTTTTTTAAATAAGTTTCAACCCATTGTTACATATCCTGTGTCGTTCCATCTCATCAGGTATTTCCCTCCTTTGCACTGATCTTCTAACTTTACCAAACATAATGTCCCTTTCTAGGGACTGGTCTTTCCTGATTATTTGTCCAGGGTAAGGAAGATGAAGTCTCACTTCTAGAGCATTCCAACTGTATTTCTTCAAGACTGATTTGTTTGTTCTTCTGGAAGTCAATGATATATGCAATATTCTTTGTCAACAATATAATTCAAATGCTCATTCCTTAAGCAGAAGTGAAGAAAAATTCATTCAAGGGGGTTGATTCCTGCTTCTCCAAAGACATGGAGCCTGGAAAACCCAAGCAGATTTGTATCATACTGTGGCAATTTGATGTACCACCAAGTTTCTTCAGCTATAAAGTGAAGGTGATTACCTTTGTTATGAGATGATCATCAGGTTAATAGATGAGAATCAATATCAGATGTAAATGTGCATTGAGGATTGCTAAGCTCTGAGCTCTAAATGTATTTTACTCTTATTTTTATCCACTCATTATTATTTTAGTAAACATTTTGGAGCTCTTGCTATGGACCAGCCATCAAACTAGATGTTGGATGAGCAACATGGTGAGCATGGTTTGAGCTTTCATGGGAATTGAGGTGTAAATTTTTAAAAGATTTCACAAATAAGCATGGGATTTCAACTGGGCAAATTGTAATAAGAGAAGAATACTATGCTATGGACATGGGAAAGTGCACCTCATCAGGGAGGTCAGAAAAAAACTTTCTAAGACAGTCATACCTGATCTGAAACCTGAAAGAGAAGAAGAAGGTTTCCATAGGAGAACAAAGGAAGGATAGGGGAACAAAGAGAACCAATGCTTTTCAGGAGGCAGCAAAGCATGCAGGGAGAACTGATAGAATGCCAGTGCTCTTGAGCCTCACAGATCAAGCAGAAGATGGTGGAAGAGGAGCCTGAGGAGGGAGGTGTGGCCTTATAAGCCACAGTAGGGAGTTCTGACTTTATCTTCTCATTTATGAGATACAGCTACAGGTTTCTAACTGCACAGCTGAGGAACATAAGCAGATGTAAGTTCTGTAAAGGTCACTCTAGCTGCAGCTGGATTTCTAGGGATGGATGACTGGTGTTTGACCAGACAGAAGGCAATTGGTAAAAGATGGTAGTGAAGTTGGACCAATGGAATTATTTGTATTATATTTAGGAGGTAAAATTGAACATATTTGGTGATGGATTATCTATAAGAGTTAGGGAGAGAAGGAAGTATTAATGTGATACCTAGATTTCTGGCATTCTACATTCAGTGGATGATTGAACTTTTAGGTGAAATAAAGAACAGTCAAAGAGATTCAAGTTTTTGCATCATTAAAGTAGTTAAGTAGTCAGTTTTAAGCCACAGAATTGAGGTACATAAAAAAGGAAATGTCAAGTAGACAATTAGTTAGGAGGGGCATTATTTCAGTAAGGAGCTACAGATTTTGAAATATATATCAGTGAATTCTTTGTATAGGTAGGTGGAAGTAAAAGCCAATGAGATAAATGCTATCATTAAGGGAGTGAGAATGAAAAAAAAAAAAAAAAAAGAGTGCCTAGAACAGAACCTTGAGGATCTACTGGGAGGTAAAGGAGGATGAGTCAAGCAATCAGACAGAGATGGAGTAGAAAAAGCAGTAGGCCATCTTCAAAGGACCCACAGAGGTGCCAGCTGAGCTGATTTTACACAAAGAGAACACTCATCTGTGTCAAATGATGCTGAGAAGTGAGGTAAGAGTGGAACCATGTTATTTCTTAAAGGCAACGACAGCAGATCTGGAGAGGAAAGGAATGAAAACAGTGCAGATTCTATCAGACCACTTTCCTTATTAAACTCCACTCCCACCACACACACACACATGAATTGGTCCTCCATTCATCAAACCCTGTGGAAAGTATGTAGCAAATGGGTTAGAAAACACATACTTTAGATTAAAAATCAATCTCAGTTTTCTCTGTAGCAACGCTCCATTTCTCCTATAGGTTATTGTGTGTTACTAAAATAATCACTTGGTCAGAAAAAAGTTTTGAACTAAATGAATTGCTGAAAGACAAGAAGAGAAGGCAGCTCTTGTGGTCAGAAATGCACATGATTCCACGCCAGAGAAAACCAGAACCTGGCTGAACAACACCCCTGGGTCCTCAGGCCTCACGCAAACTCAGCTCCCTTCTCACTAGTATAAGGTTGTGGTGGCTAGATGCCTTTGAGTTGATTCTGACTCAGAGTGACCCATGTGTCAGAGTAGAACTGCCCCATAGGGTTTTCTAGGCTGTTATATTTACGCAAGCAGATTGCCTCCTCTTTCTTCCGCAGAGCTACTGTGGGTTAGAACTGCCAACACTTTGGTGCTTAACTAGAATATCACCAGGGCTCCTTACTGGTGGACAGGTAAGCACTTAAAAATTCTGAACTGTTTTTTTCATTTTTTAAATCAAAATGTTATTAAAAACCATTATTATTTTTTTTCTTCTATTTACTTTACTTACATTTTATATTCTCAATGATTAACTATATTCTCTGTTTGATTGATTTTTCCTAATCTTTATTAACCATCTCTTTCTCGTCTCCATCTATAAAACTCATTCAGTCCTTAAGTAAGGAATTATCATTGGTAAATCTCCCTCAAAACTAGATCTCAGGGACTAAGAAGCCAACTTGACTTTGAATTCATATCTCCCAAATATCACTAATTATAATGGAAATATATTCTTCAAACGGGTCCTACATGAAAACTTGCCATAATTTAAGTGAGTATTCTGCTAACTTTCAGACTCACAATGTTATTGCTGTGAATGTAACCTTAGAAGATGTGGTTAAAATATGTGAGGGAGGAGGAAATTTAAAATAATTAAATAATAATTTAAAAAATCAAGAATAATTTCTACAACCCTGCAGCAGATAAATGTAGGTTATTTCCAGGCAAACAATAGCAGCCTAAGACTTACCATCTGCAGCAGTACAACACACAAAAAAATAATGGAGTCCCATTTGACAAATTCTTAGGGACATGGCCATGAACCAAGAACATTTGATCTTGACAAATAGTCAGAAAAGGAATGCTGCTGGGTAAAATGCTTGCTGTTCACATTTTCATAAGAAAAATTATAAAAAATCAGATATTCGCACATATTGCTCCAAAAATTATGTTTTCACAATAGTATGATAATGTAAAAATATTAAATATAATGTTAGGAAAATAATTATATGAGTAGAATTGAGTATTCATTAAATATAAAGTTTATAAAGAGATTTTAATTGCATGAGAAAATGCATATGATAATATTATAAGAAAATATAAACACACAGGATCTAAACATGTATAGGCAGTTTACCTTCAGTGATGGAAAGCAAAAAAAGGCAGATAAGATAAAAATATACATATATATGTCTCTGTCTCAGAAGGAAGGTTGGGCAATCTACTTCTGTAGTGATACTGCATCAGAAACCCAATGAGGGGTCGCTATGAGTCGGGTCTGACTCGAAGGCTTACAACAACAATATGTCTCTGTGATGTAGTTGAGAAACAGAATAAAAACATGCTATATGGAGAATGGAGTCCCTACTAGCACCAAAGTTAAGCACCAGCTACTAACAAAAAGACTGGTGGTTAGAACCCACCCAGTGATTTTACGGCAAAATGACTCGATGGCCTGCTTCCACGAAGATGCAGCCAAGAAAAACCTATGGGGCAGTTGTACTCTGTCACAGGGAGGTACTGTGAGTTGGAATTGACTTGGAAACACACAACAACATGGAGAATAGAGAGTAAGGAGGTTAGTAAGACCACCCCAAATTAACCAAGGACTCCCAACATGAATTGGTAGCTATGCTGAGGTCCCAAGCCAAAACTCCATTTTGAATCAAAAATAACCTTTGCATCAGAAACATAGCCAGTCATTCCTGTAGCTTTCCACTGTACACTTAGTAAATTACTTGGTAAACAATTTCACAGAAAAATATAATTTTACTTAAAAGTTTCACTAACTGCTAGGAATTCAAGTTCAAAACAATTCTCAGAGCAGATGCTTACTCAAAATAAACTTCAGAATTACACATGTCCTCTCTGCAGCCAGGCAGGAAGGTCTTGTGATTATTTCAAAGCCAGATCTATCCAAGTTAATTGGTATTTTGTACCTTAAGAAAAATTTTTAGAAACATATGTAATCTCCTACTAATCAGATGTACCCTTGTTCAATTTTGTAAGCATTACCTGATTGTCAACCAGTCACTGAATTTTTTCTCAAGTTCCTGGTAATCATCACCTAAATGAAAAGTGATCCTTGCATTTTTAATAAACATTCTTTGCATTTTCTGACATAAACTCTCTAAATTATTTAGTTGAGAACCCCCTGGAATTATGATTCCCAATTTGCAAATTGCTTTACCTCTCAATAAAATCTCTTTACTTTTATTATTATTATTATTATTTTGCTTTGTGACACTGGTTATATTCCCCACATATTAACAGCTCACCTCCCACTTCCTCCCTGAGGTTATCTTTGCCCAGTGTCCTTTTTGCCTATGTATTCCTATCTCTCTGCCTTTCTTCCTGGGCAAATGCTGCCCTTCTAATTCCCTATGATTGATTGTTCTAAGAAGTGTTTCTTCCTGATGTAAGTGTTCAACTAATAGTCCTATCTATTGTTTGGCTGAAAGAAAGATGGGGCAATCTACTTCCGTAGTGATACCGCCTCAAAAACCCAAGGAGGGGTCGCTATGAGTTGGGTCCTACTCGATGGCACACAACAACAACAACAACATTGTTTGGCTGAAAGTAAAGCCAGGGAGTGAGTTCAATTCCAGACCTGAAAGGTGAATTGGGGCTATAGTGTCCAGGGTTTCTCCAGCCTCTATCACACAAGTAACCTGGTATTTTTTAGGACATTGACCTTTGTTCCACATTTTTCTCCTACTCTATCCAAGATGTCTAATTTTGATCCCTTTATGAGTGGTTGGCATTGGTAGCCGAGCACCACCTAGTTCTTCTGGTCTCATGGTCATATAGGCTGAGATTCTCATGGTCCATTAACCCTTTGGACTACTTGTTTCCATGTGTCTTTGATTTTCTTCACTCTTCACTTCAGATGAGGAAAGACCTGTAGTTGCATCTTAGATGGCTGCTCATATGCATTTAAGACCTCT
>NW_006922741.1:173541-174586 GCF_000298275.1 Orycteropus afer afer
AACCTTCCCTTGATGTTTTATTATAATGGAATCATACAATATGTGCTCTTCTGTAATTGAGTAGGATGCATGTCACCTCTTTTCTTAACATTTGATAGAATTATTATTTTTTTATTTTGGTGGGGATTTTTTTTTCAATGATCTGCACAATTTCTTCCTTTGTTATGGGTCTGTTCAAATTTTCTACCTCACTCTGTGCTATTTAAAATAGATCTCGTGTGGCATTTGACTGCTAACCAGAAGGCTGGTGGTTCAAACCCATCAGCCATTCCTCAGAAGGAAGACTGGGCATTCCATAGAGATACTGCCTCGGAAACCCAAGGAGGGGTCTCTATGAGTTGGGACCAACTTGAAGGCAGTGAGTTTGGTTTGGTTTTGGTTGTGTTTCTAGCAATTTGTCCATTTCTTACAGGTTTTCAAATGTATTGGAGTACATTTCTTCATAGTGTTCTGTTATTATGCTTTATATTTTGCTTGGTTCCATTGAAATGTTGCCCATTTCATTTATTATTCATGTTATTTGCATCTTCTTTTTCTTTTCTTTAGTTAAATTCTCCAGTGGTTTGTTGGTTTTGTTAATCTTGGACAACCAGTTTCTAGTCTCGTTACTTTTATCTATTGTTTTTGTTTTCTGCTTCATTTACTTCTGCCTTTGATTTTCCCTTCTTCTGGAGACTGAAGGCTGCTTTGTTGCTCTTTCTCTAGTTGTTAGAGTTGTTGGGTTAAGGTGTTGGTTTTGGTTCTCTCATGTTTTTTGATGTGTGCATTAATTGCTATAAATTGACCTGTGAGTTCTGCTTTCACTGAGTCCCAAAGGTTTTGGTATGTTGTGTTTCATTTTTGTTTGTTTCTAGAAATTTATTTTAAATTTCACAATTTATTTCTTCTTTTACTTAGTTGTTCTCAAGTAGTGTATAATTCAGTTTCCATGTATTTTATTTTTTCTTCCCCTTGGTCTTCCTATTGTTGATTTTTTATTTTATGGTATTGTGATCTGAGAAGATGTTTTGTAGAATGTAAATATTTTTAAATTAACTGAGGCTTG
>NW_006922741.1:176327-180476 GCF_000298275.1 Orycteropus afer afer
ACGGAAGTAGGATTGCCCAACCTTCCTTCCGAGGAGTGGCTGGTGGGTTTGAACCGCCAGCCTTCTGGTTAGCAGTCAAGTGCCTTAGACACTATGCTACCAGAGCTCCCTCATACCTGGTAGGGACAATTAAAAATATGCTGCCTGGACTCTGGCTCCAAGCAAATGGATGTATATTTGTTGTGTAATACATTCCCTCCTCTGTCTTCCAGAGACACTACCAAACTGACAGCATAATAATATACCATTGATAAAAGCAATATTTGGTAGAATAAATGGGGAAAATAAATAAATATCCAGAAAATGCAAAATCAATGGAAGAGAGGTTGACTGAATAAACAGTGAAAAGAAATAAAAATATCAGTTTTGAATATGTACTTAGGGGAATACAGAAGAAAGTAACAACCAATCTGTACAAACTTTCATAACCTTGTACTGGTTTGGGATCTGGAAATATGAAGTACAACAAATGTAGAAGTGAAGGGGGGTCTGAAAAGAGAAATTAACTGAAAATCTATAGTATAGCTGCTTAGCTCTTCATTCCTAGTTACAGACCACCCAGAATCCTGGAAAAACAAACAGACCAAAAGAAAGGGAAAACAAAATCAGAGGTTCCTCTCTTAAAAGTTTGAATAAATATTCTAAGGAGCATCACTGCATCTAAATCTTAAACTGGAATACCAAAGCTAGACCATCCTCATTCTCATATCTAGGAATGCCAAGTAGGCTTCCTAAAGTTAGATACATTCCAGGCTGTACCCTTCAGCACAGAGCTCACAGTCTGATTTTCTACTGATTACTCATAAACATAAATGGACACATAGGGGTCAGAGACACTTGAACCTACCACAATGTAGTGTCCAATAATGGCCTCCATTATATCTTTCTTACCTCTATGTTCATGCTCCTCTTTTCATCAATAAGTAGAGTGAAATCCTCCTCTCTTTTAATCTTGCCTAGGCTTAGTAACTTGTTTTTCCAATAAAATGTTGCATAAGTGACATTCTGGGACCTCCAAGACTAGGCATAAAGAAACCTTGAAGTTTCTGTCTAAGCTTTATGAGACCCTCACTTTAGGAGAAGTTCTCTGCTACTTAAGAATTCCAATAACATGAAGGATCTATCCATCATGCTGTGAGGAGATTCAAGCAAGCCACATCTTTGTGGAGATAGAGAGATTCCTTGTCATCCCCAGATGTCCCAGCAATTCCAGCTGAGAAATGAGCTATATGAATGAAAAAGCCATTTTGGATATCAGGACTAGCAAATCCTTTATATGACCCCAGGCCCAACTGTGATCTGGCTGCAACTTTATGAGAGACAGCAAGTCGTACCACCCAGGTGAAAGCATTTAAGCCACTAATTTTGGAGATTGTTTTACAGCAGTAGATAGCTAGAGCAAAGAGAGAGAGAGAGAGATCAAAATGAACATACAGAAAAAAATAAAATTCAAGAAAAAAACAGAGATAAGTTGGGGAACAGAAGAAAATTAAAAATATATCAACTCTGATTATTGCTAGTTGGTATTGAGTTTGTTGTTGTTGTTGTTATTTGCTGTCGAGTTGGCCCCGACTCATAGCGACCCCTCCTTGGGTTTCCGAGGCAGTATCACTACGGAAGTAGGATTGCCCAACCTTCCTTCCGAGGAGTGGCTGGTGGGTTCGAACCGCCAGCCTTCTGGTTAGCTGTCAAGTGCCTTAGGCACTATGCTACCAGAGCTCCTGGTATTGAGTTAGCTATATATATATATACTTTATATATAACAGAACAAAATATTACCTGGTACTGCATCTTTTTCATGATCATTGGTATTTTTAAGTCTATTGTTGTGGTTATTGTGTCAACCTATCTCGTTGAAGGTTACCCTTGATTTCTACTTCTGTAAAGATTTACTCCCTTGGAAATCCAATGGGGGTCATTATGAATTGGAATTGACTTGATGGCAGTGAGTTTAGCTTTTAGTTTTTATTTTGTATACCTGTATTGTAGGAAGGAGCTCTGGTAGCTCAGAGGATAAGGAATCTGGCTGCTAACCAGAAGTTAAGTGGTTCAAACACACCAGCTACTCCATGGGAGGAAGATGAGGCAATCTACTTCTGTAATGATTTACACCCTTAGAAACCCAATGGGGGTCACTATGAGTCAGATTCGACTCCATGGCAGTGGAGGAGGTCTGGTGGTGTGGTGATTGAGGCATTCAACTGCTAAACAAAAATGGTCAATGGCTTGAATCCAACAGCCCATTCTCAAGAGAAAGATGAGGCAATGTGTTTCCATAAAGATTTATAATCTTGAAAACTCTCTGGGCAGTTCTGCTCTGTCCTATGGGGTTGCTATGAGTCAGAATTGATTTGAAGGCAGTGCATTTGGTTTTTTGTTTTGTTGTTGTTCTTAAGTTCAATCAAGTTGGTTCCAACTCTTGTTGTTGTTAGCTGCTGCTGAGTCCAACTCATGTACAACAAAATGAAACAATGTCATGTCTTTTGCCATGCTCAAAATCATAGCCATGCTTGAGCCCATGTGTTACCCACTGCAAAGCTTTCAGGACCTCTATTTGCCAATGTGGCATGTCTTAAGATGAGAAGAAACAGCTGCAAACATCCATTAATAATCAGAACATACAATGTTCTGATTGGAATGTACAAAGTATGAATCTAGAAAATTGGAAGTTGTCAAATATGGAGTGGAAACCATAAAGATCTATATCCTAGGCATTAGTGAGCTGAAATGGACTGGTTTTGGCCATTTTGAATCAGACACCCATATGATCTACTATACTGGGAATGTCAAATTGAAGAAGAATGGTGGGGCATTCATTATCACAAAGAATGTATCAAGATCTATCCTAAAGTACAATGCCTGTCAGTGGTAGGATGATATCCATATGCCTACAAGAAAGTGCAGTTAATACTACTATTATTTAAATTTACACACCAACAATAAAAGCCAAAGACAAGGATATTGAAGATTTTTACCAACTTCAGCAATCTGAAATTGACCAAACATGCAATCAAGATATGTTGATTATCACTGGTAACTGGAATGCAAAAGTTGGAAACAGAGGAATTGCTGGTAGTTGGAAAATATGGCCTTGGTGATAACTCTGGAGATCACATGATAGAATTTTGCAAGACCAACAACTTATTCATTCCAAATACCATTTTTCAATAACACAAATGGTGGCTATACGTGTAAACTTCACCAGACAGAGTACACAGGAATCAGATTGACTACATATGCAATAAGAAATGACGGAGAAGCTCAATATTTTCAGCCTAAACAAGTCCAGGAGCTGATAGTGGAACAGACCATCAACTGCTCATATGCAAGTTCAACATGAAGCTGGAGACAATTAAAATAAGTCCATGAGAGGCAACATATGACCTTGTTTGTATCCTTCCTGAATTTAGAAACCATTTAAAGAATAGTTTTGATACATTGAACACCAATGACTGAAAACAAGAGGAATTGTGGGATAACATCAAGAACATCATCCATGAAGAAAGTAGACGGTCATTGCAAGATGGGAAACAAAGAAAAGACTAAAATGGAAGTCAGAAGAGACTCTGAAACTTGTTGTTGAATGGAGAGTAGCTAAAGCAAATGGAAGAAATGACAAGATAAAAGAGCTGAACAGAAGATTTCAAAGAGCAGCTGGAACAGACAAAGCCAATTACTATAATGAAATGTGCAAAGACCTGGAGTTTGAAAATCGAAAGGGAAGAACATGCTCAGCACTTGTCAAGCTGAAAGAACTGAAGAGAAAATTTAAGCCTTGAATTTTAATATTGAAATATTCTATGGGCAATATATTGAATGATGGAGGAAACATCAAAAGAAGACAGAAGGGATACGCAGTCACTATACCAAAAAGAATTAGTAGATGATCATCCATTTCAGGAGGTGGTGTATTATCAAGAACCAATGGCCTTAAAGGAAGAAATCAAAGCTACAGTGAAGAAATAGATGAAAAATAAGGATCCAGGAATGGATGGAATACCTATTGAGATTTTTCTTCGACAAATGGATGCCACGCTAGAGACACTGACTCAGCTATGCCAAGAGATTTGGAAGACAGCTACCTGGCCAACTGACTGGAAGAGATCCATATTTGTACCCATTCCAAAGAAAGGTGATCCCACAGAAATT
>NW_006922741.1:181151-189640 GCF_000298275.1 Orycteropus afer afer
ACTGGACCAATAAGCAGCATTACAATAAATGGAGAAAAGATTGAAGTTGTGAAGGACTTCATATTACTTGGGTCTACAATCAACACCAATGGAAACAGCAGTCAATACATCAAGGGACATATTGCACTGGGCAAATCTGCTGTGAAAGCTTTTTTCCAAGTCCTGAAGAACAAAGATTTCTCCTTGCAGACTAAAGTGTGCCTAACCTAAGCGACTGTATTTTTAATCCCCTCATATGCATGTGAGAGCTGGACAATGAATAAGGAAGTCCAAAGAAGAGTTGATGCTTTTGAGTTGTTGGCAAGGAATGCTGAGCATACCATGCATTGCTAAAAGAATGAACAAATCTATCCCGGAAGAAGTGCAGCTGGAATGCTTCTTGGAAGCAAGAATGGCCAGACTTCATCTCACCTACTTTGGTCATGTTGTCAGAAGGAACCACTCCCTGGAGAAGGATATGATGCTCGGTAAAGTGAAGGGTCAACCAAAAAGAGGAAGGCCCTCAACAAGATGGATTGACACAGTGTCTGCAATGATGGGCTCAGGTATAGTAAAAATCATGAGGCTGGCACAGGATTGGCAGTGTTTCGTTCTGTTGTTCATAAGGTTGTGATGAGTCAGAGATGACTCAACAGAACCTAACAGCAACATCCAATCTGTATGCTGAGAAAATAATCTGAGAAGCTGGACTACATAAAAAAGAACATGACATCAGGATTGGAAGAAGACTAGTTAACAACCTGGAATATACAGATGATGCAACTTTGCTTGCTGAAAGTGAGGATGGCTTTAAGCACTTAGTGATGAAGATTGAAGACTACAATCTGAAGTATGCATTACACCTCAATATAAAGAAAACAAAAATCCTCACAATTGGACCAATAAACAGCATCATGATAAATGGAGAAAAGTTAGAAGTTGTCAAGGACTTCATATTACTTGGTTCTACAATCAACACAATTTTCTTTTGCATAGCAATTCTGTGTATTCCTTCTATCTTCTTTTCATTCCTCCTGTATTGTCCAAAATTTTGTTCATAGCATCCTTTTGTATTGCAACCCAAGACTTGATTTTTTTCTCTTCTTTCAGATTGAGAAATGCCAAACATGTTCTTCCCTTTTGGTTTTCTAACTCCAGGTCTTTGCACATTTCTTTATAATATTTAGTCTTCTGAGCTGTCCTTTGAAATCTTCTGTTCAGCTCTTTTATTCCATCATTTTTTCCATTCACTTTAATTACTCTACATTGAATAGTAAGTTTCATAGTCTCTTCTGACAACCCTTAAATCTTTATTTCCTGTAATTTAATGACTTTTTGCTTCCTTCATATTTGATGTCATCCCATGACTTGTCTTGTTTTTGTTTATTAGTATTTGGTGCATAAAATCTATTATTGAAATAATATCTAAATTCAGGTGGGATATATTCAAGGTCTTTTTTTGGGGGGTTTCATTTAATTTTCTTCAGCTTCAACTAAAATTTACATATGAGCATTTGATGGTCTGTTCCACAGCCGGCTGCTCTCCTTATGCTGACTGGTGGTATTGAGTTTCTCCATAGTCACTTTCCACAGATGTGGTCAGTTTGATTCTTATGTATTCCATCTGGTGAAGTGCATACATATAGTTGCCATGTATGTTGTTGTAACATATATATTTTCAGTAAATAAGTCATTGGAATTCAATCCTATCTCTGGTATCATTTCTATCACCAAGGCCATATTTTCACTGTTGTTGAGTCGAGTCCAACTCATAGAGACTCTTCCTTGAGTTTCTGAGGTGGTATCACTAGGGCAGTAGATTGCCCAATCTTCCTCCTGAGGAGTAGCTGGCAGGTTTGAACTGCCAGTCTTCTGGTTAGCAGTCATATGTCTTAGGCACTATGCCCCCAGAACTCCCATTTTCCAACTATTTAGCCTTTCTCTGTTTCTGACTTTTGCATTCCAATCACCCGTAATTATCAATGCATCTTGATTGCATGTTTAATCAATTTCAGACTTCAGAAGTTGCAAAATGTTTCAATTTCTTCATCTGAGGTTTTGCTGGTTACTGAAGGAATTTGAGTAATAGCCTTATATGACTTGGTCTTCCTGGTACTCACACAGATATTAGCCTTTCACTTCCATCATTCTACTTCAGGATAGATCTTGAATGTTCTCTTTGATGATGAAAGTGGCCTTGTTTCTCTTCAATATGACATTCCCAGCATAGTAAACCATGCATTTGTCCAATTAAAAATGGCCAAGAGAAGTTCATTTCAGCTCAGTACTGTCTAAGATATTGAGTTTCAAGCATTCCATTTCATTTTTTACAACTTCCAATTTTCCTTAATTCATCCTTCATACATTTCATGTTCTAATTACTAATGGATGCTTGCAGCCATTTCTTCTCATCTTGAGTCTGCCAAACCAGTAAATGAAGGTCCCAACAGTTTTACTCCATCTACGTCATTAAGGTTGACTACTTTGAGGAAGCAGGTTTTCCCCAGTCGTATTTTGAGTGCCTTCCACCTGAGGGGCTCATCTTCTGGCAGTGTATCAGAAAATGTTCCACTGCTATCTGTAAGGTTTTTACTGGCCTATTTTTTTGAGAAGTCTCTTTTATATACAACTGTAAAGCGTCAGTTAAATGCACTGCAATTATATTTGTAAAATGCCATTAATTATATGATGTATCTTGATTTCTGATGTTAACATGAAAAAAATGCAAATTTAAGTCACAATGTGATAGTCAAAATTTTACCATTAAATTGCCTTTATAATACTTTATGCATAATTTTCTACATTTACAACACATGGTACTTCATATGTACTCTGATGTTTGAAAACCTTGAGCAAAAGTAAAAGAAGGAATAAAAACAAAAATGTATACATAGATGTCTAGACTTTTAAATGACTAATCCTTTAATATATTTATGGAAAATAGATGAGGAATTCCAAAGTTCTCCTACCTTCTTTCAGGGAGTATTCCATTCTGCTTTTAATATTAAGCTTACATAAACTTATTAATATTAATATATTAATTGTTGAGAGGGTTAAAGGATTGTGTCTTGGAAGAATGAGGAATGCTGGTGACTGGGTTTGGCAAATATATTAATATATGGATTTGATGTGCTAGTTCATTACCAATCAAAATTACATTTACATAGCAGGACAGGAATCGGGGTACTTCTCAGACATGAGAGAACTCTGAAACTTGTCTTTCTTCTTAAGCAATTTCTTGGTAAAATAACTGAGAATATACTTCAGCAAAATCAAGAAAAAATATGTGGATAGTGCCTTCCAACCCAGGAAAAGACTGAAAAAAAAATCTCATAAATACAGACATAGAAGAGTACTCGAGAACAATTTGCTTACATTAGATAGAAGTGAGGAGCCTTGGGGCTGGGTCTCTAGAAAAATTTTTCAGAAAGGCGATTCAAAAGAACACATGATATAATGAAGCAGTAATCAAAAAAGAAAGCTGAATTGTTTCAAAAAAAAAAAGAATTGTTTCAAAAAAAAAAAAACAGAGAAAGAGAAGTAGAGGCATGTAGTAAAAATAACCAGTAAATGAGAAGAAATAAATTCTACTGCATTGACTTTGAATAAAATTATATTTACACAATCATAATTATGGAAACTATTATCAATCTTTAGCATAGCATAAAGACAAACCAAGGAAGGTGGTTACAGATTAGAATGCAACGGTATACCAATTTTGACCCTCGAAAAGTAAAAATAAAGATGATGAAGTTTGGAAAGCAGAGGCAGGATGAGAGCTGAAGATTAGGAGAGGAGAGAGGCATTGATATTCCTCTCATGCAGGCAGGGAGTCAAGGGATACATTTATATTTGATGAATAAGAAATGAAATTGCAAATATATTCATAAAGTGACAAAGAAAACCAGTCAAAAAATTGAAAATTGGGATAAAAGGCTGAAAGAAGTGGAGAGAGGGTGTAAAGGAATGAGAACAGCATCAATCACAGTAGAATATATCTAAAATGGACAAATCAAAAAGAGCAATATAAAAATATTAACTAGTTTTGTGCCTCTGATGGGTGGGCCTAGAAGTAGGGAGAGGTAGGGCTGGGGATTGCATTTCACTAAAAAATCTTATTTTACTTCTTCTTTTCCATTTTGAAGCCATTTGCTTATATTTACTATAAGAGAGAAAAATTCACTTAAGCTAGTTCAGCAGGTTGAGGTAATTCGGGTTCCATGAGTGGGGGTAGATCTGAGATGCAGTGTGGTGATGCGGTCCAAGCAGCTGTCTGGTGTTCCTGAATGAAGATCAGGGTGAGGGAGAGCAATATGGACATCACCACTTCTGTCACACAGGGGAGCAGGGGGAGGCTGCAGAGAGAAAAGAGAGTAAAGACAAAGAAAAGAAGAAAATAAGATTTGTGACTTGAATTAAATGTACTAGGCTTTGCGATGCTGTCAACCTTGGAATACCTTTTCATTGAAAACACATCCATGGGCCTGCCATTTATGAGCCATTGGGGGAAAAAAAAAAAACACCTCACTGCCATAGAGTTGATTCCAACTCATAGTGACTTCCATTGGTTTTCCGAGGTTGTAAATCTTTACTGAAGTAGATCTCCCATATTCCTTCTGTGGAGTGGCTGCTGGGTTTGAACCACTGACCTTCTGGTTAGCAGTCAGATGCTTTAGAAAATGCAATCTCAGGATCATCAAGGGAGATGCAAAGTGAAGAAGATGCATTCAAGAAACTCACTGGTAGCAGCATGCTTTGTAAATCATAGAGCTCCTGCCATGTCTGAGCACCAAGAGTCAGAAGGATGGTGAGGACAGAATTTGGTCAGATTCTGAAATGAAGCATCAGCACCAGGAAGAACCAAGCATTCATGATGTTGTTGTTGTTGTTATATGCCGTCAAGTCAGCCCTGACTCATAGCGATCCCTCCTTGGGCTTCCAAAGTGGTATCACTATGGAAGTAGACTGCCCAACCTTTCTTCCAAGGAGTAGCAGGCATTCATAGTCATGAATATTTACATTGATCAAACCAGCATCCCCACCCAGTTCTGCTAAAACTCAGTCCATGGTTCTGGCCAGAGAAGCTCCTTCAATCCCCCTTTAATTCCTCTGATCCCACTTTGGGGAAGAATATGGTGGTCAACAGCTCTACTTTGCCCTGGGCTCTTGTAGTTTTAGTTTGCAAATCCCAGATCTTGGAAAAAAAAAACTCTCAGTTCCAGGTAAGGCTGGATGGTTGTTGTCCCTAAGATGAACGCCAGGAAACCTATTGTACGTGGAACTATGTTACATGATGAAAATTTATCTGAAAAAATATATTTTTCTCTTGTAAGATCATTTGATCTTCGCAAGGCTGTGCAGTAGATATGGCATGGTTTAGCTTCATCCCCATTTTACCTGTGGGTCAGGTGAGGCCAGGTAGATTAATGATCTGTGAGCAATCAATCACACAGTCACAAATTAGATCCTGTGCACTGTCCTTAGTATAAAATTACTATGTTGAATTTGCTTCTTAATTAATAACAATAATGATAATAATAATGCTTAATTACCTCATCCTCCATTCAGCAGATGCCATTACTATCTTCACATTAGAGATCGGGGGGGGGTGGGGAGAAAAAAAAAGCAGACCCAAAAAATTTAAGCAATTCAATAGACACATAATGAATAAGAGATAGTCAGAATTTGAACCCAGATTCGTCTGATACTGGGCCCTCACTACTTAAGAAAATTTGTTTTTTTCCTATTGCTCAGGAATTTCCAATATGCATATCCAAAAAGCCCAGCTTACATTGCAATTTTATTCCCCCTAATGCCTTCTCTGGACCAGGCAGTGTTTTGTTCTATTGTACATATATTTGCTATGAGTCAGAGCCTACTTGATGTCACCTAACCACAGTGCCTTCTCTGGCTCAAGAAAAATGTGGCAGTCTGCTTCTGTAAAGATTTATAGCCTTGGAAACACTATAGGGCAGATCTATACTGCCCTATAAGGTGGCTATGAGTCAGAATCTGCTTGACAGTGATGGGTTTAGTTGGGTTTAATGCCTTCTCAGGTCTTACGTGCCCCCAAGCAGAAATGCTTTCTCATTCTATAATAGGTCTATTGCTTTCCTGCCTGCAGGCCTTTGTCCAAATTTTTCTTATGCCTCTATTTTGTTCATTCATGCCCTCTGAAGGAAAAGAAACCAACCTGTGGAATCAGACAAGTCTGGGCCCAAAAGTGCTACCTACTAGCACCAGTGATCTTTTACAAATGTCTCCAAACTCTCTGAGGCTTCATTTTCTCATGTATAAGTTGGAGGCAATAATTATTGGAGACAAAAACAAAGTTGGATGGTTTGAGAATTAAAGAGCATGTGCATAAAAATGGTCCACCCCCTTGTGTGGTATCCAGGCAGTACACTCCAGTCCTAAAATATGGGAAGACAGGTAACATTGAAATTCTCACTGTTGTGTACTTTCCAAACCAAAACCCAAAACTCACTGTCATCAGCAACCTCCATTGGATTTGCAAGGCTGCAAATCTTTACAAAAGCAGACTGTCTTATTTTTCTTTTGTGGAGTGACGTATATGTTCATACCACCGCCTTTTTGATTAGCAGCCAAACACTTTAACTACTACGCTATCAGAGTTCCTTTGTGAACTTTGAAAATGGCTATTTCAGAGAAAATTGCATTCTTATGGACAAATCTATATTTTCTATGTAGATGTATGCTTGGGAAAATTATGCATGCTCTTTTGTGGGCAACTCCACATTTCTTAGATAGTTAGGTTGAAGCATTATGAATCCTGTGTAAGATATGCATGGTTGGCTGAGCAGTGTGTGTTTTGCATTTGAAGACTTCTGAGTGTTTTGGGGAAATTTGTAGAGAGTCACCCAATACACTAATATGGTGCATTTAAAAGACAACCGTACATTTTGCTGAGTGGTCCATTTTTAATCCATCTGTTAAGATAAGCACTCTGGTTGTAAGTGCATCTTCAATGTCCTGTTGGTGGTTATTGACCAATCTTCTAAACTCAGTTGGTGTTAGTCTAAGGATCAGTCTGTAATATTTAACTTTGTCCTAAGCTGAAAAATCTACTAAGTTCTTCCTTTAGTCCTTTTAGTTCTTCATGAAGATCATACATAAAAGCGTGTGCATGTGTGTACAACTTCTATTTTTCCAGGAAAATATACAGCTTAAGGTGTTAAAAAATCAACTTTTAACATCCTTTTCAGTTTAATTTAGTTTTCCCTATTCTCAAACAATTCCTTTTCAGTAGAGATGTCATTGATTGAAAGAAAAAAAGTGCAACCCAAAACATGGAGTGTTAGGATCCAAATAATATCTTTAAAAATAAATAAAAACAGCCCAACTCAAATCTCTACAATTTACAGGTTAGAAATATCAGCATAATGACAAAGACTGGAACACTTCTTTTCTTTTTTTCTCCTTTCACATGGTCAGCCTCCCTTAGAACTAATGTGGTCACCTGGCTGAGCTGTGGTCCACACCAGAAACTACATTGATCCAAGCAACCAAGATGCAGAAAATCAATTAATCTTCACAGTTCCCCAAAGAGATTCAAATCAGCCCTATTTTGAGAATGGAGAATCCAAGTCTCAGCAAAGTTAAATAATTTACAAAGATCCCAAAACCAGTGTGCAAGGGAGAAAGGCATTGATCTCCATATTAACAATCTATTTTATTTCCTATATAGAAAATTAAAAAAAGAATTTACCAACAATCTGCTAGATACAATTGAGTTTAGCAACACTGCTGTAAACAAGGTCCTTACGTACCAAAATAATCAAGGAGAAGAATCATACCATTTTCAACAGCAACATGAATTATAAAATATCTAGAAATTCATGTTGTTGTCATTATTGCTGCTAAGTCACAACAAATTGATTTCACTCCCAACGACCTCATGTACAACAGACCAAAGAACTACCTGGTCCGATGCCATTCTCACAATTGATGCCATGCTTGAGCACGTTGGGGCCCCTGCTCCAATCCACCTCATTGAGGATTGTCTTCTTTTTTGCTGACCCTTTACCTTATCAAGCATGTTGTCCTTCTCCAGGGGGTGGTCCCTTCTGAAAACATGACCAAAGTATGTGAGACGAAGACTGGCTATTCTCACTTCTAAGGAGCATTCCAGCTGTACTTCCTCTGAGGCAGATTTATTCATTCCTTAGGAGCTCTGCTGGCATAGTGCCTAAGGCATTCGACTGCTAACCAGAAGGCTGGTGATTCAAACCCACCAGACACTCCTTGGGGAGAAAATTGGGCAATCTACTTCCGTAGTGATACTGCCTTAGAAACCCAAGCAGAGGTTGCTATGAGTCAGATCCGACACTACAGCAGTGACTTTGGGTTTTGTTTTGTTTGGAAGTCCATGGTATATTTAATATTCTTTTCCAATACTATAATTCAAATCCATAAATTTTTCTGTAGTCTTCCTTATTCCTTATCCAGCTTTCACATTCACATGAGGCTACTGAAAAGACCATGGCTTG
>NW_006922741.1:189830-198714 GCF_000298275.1 Orycteropus afer afer
AATGAGTCTTCCTCTCATCTTGTTGGCACATTCTTCTTCATATAGTCCAGCTTTTTGTATTATTTGCTCAACATACAGATTAAGTATGGTGAAAGGACACAAGCCAAATGCACACCTTTCCTGATTTTAAACCATGTCGGTGGTATCTGCTTGTTCTGTTTGAATAACTGCCTCTTGGTGCATATACAGGTTCATCATGAAAACAATTAAGTGTTCTGTAATTCCCATTCTTTGTGATATTATCCATATCTTGTTATGACTCATACAGTTGAAATTAGTTACATTAATTTCTTCTTTACATTCAGAAAACAACTCTGTGTCATCTACATGCTGTTGTTATTGTTGTTAGGTGCTGTCAAGTCACCTCTGACTCAAGTGACCCTATGTACAACAGAAAGACACACTGCCCAGTCCTGTGCCAGCTTCATGATCCCCTCTACACCTGAGCCCATCATTGCAGCCATGGTGTCAATCCATCTTGTTGAGGGCCTTCCCATTTTTAGTTGACCTTACACTTTACCAAGCATGATATCTTTATCCAGGGATTGGTTCCTTCTGACAACATGGCCAAAGTAGGTGAGACAAAGTTTGGTTATTCTGTCTTCCAAGGAGCATTCCAGCTGCACTTCTTCCAGGACAGATTTATTGGTTGTTTTAGCAGTACATGATGCTCTCGATATTCTTTACCAACTCCACAACTCAAAAGCATCAACTCCTCTTTGGTCTTCCTGATTCATTGTCCAGCTCTCACACACATGTGAGGTGATTGAAAATACCATTGCTTGCATTAGGCACAGCTTAGACTTCAAGGAGACCTTTGTTCTTCATCACTTGAAAGAGGTAGTTTACAGCAGATTTGCCCAATGCAATATGTCTTCTGATGTCTTGACTGCTGCTCCCATTGATGTTGATTGTAGATCCAAGTAATATGAAGTCCTTGACAACTTTAATCTTTTCTCCATTTATTGTGATGCTACTTATTGGTCCAGCTGTGAGGATTTTTGTTTTCTTTATGGGAGCTCTGGTGGCATAGTGCCTAAGGCATTTGATGGCTAACCAGAAGGCTCGTGGTTCAAACCCACCAGACACTCCTCAGAAGGAAGACTGGGCAATCTACTTCCATAGTGATAGTGCCTTGGTGTTCTGGTTACCTAGTGTCACTCTGACAGGAATATACCAATATAAAATGGGATTCCCTTAACAAATAGGACTTTATTCCCTTACAGTTTGGAGGCTTTAAGTCCAAGTTCAAAGTGCCAGGCTCTAGCAGCTTTGTGAGAGCCCCTCGACCTTGTGTTTCAGCTCTGCCTCTTGTTTATGCCCCACTGAAGCTAGAGGCATCTCTTCACTCAGATTGTTACTGGCTGCTGAGGCTAACAAGCCCAAGGTAAAAAAAAAAAAAAATAAATGCTATAGTCCCGAAGTTACCAAACCACACAGTAGGTAATTTACTCAAGTCCATTGTAAGCCCCGAGGTCTGCAGAGCATGGCAGGCTGCTGAACAACAGCATTGTTACATGAAGGGTCCAAGCATGCCATAAGCTAGAGACCATGCCCAAGTCTTCTCCTTGTATACAGGAAGCAGACCACATCCCAATGGCAGCTACTCTGTTGCTTGTGGTAGATTCCACCATGGAACTGATTGCTAGTCTCATCATGAGGAATAACTACCACCTGCTGCCCAGCCACTCAAACAGGCCCAGCCAAGTTGACATACAAATTTAACTACCACATTTGGAAACCCAAGGAGGCTATTTATTGGTTCAGTTGTGAGGATTTTTGTTTTCTTTATATTGAGATGTAATCCATACTGCAGACTATAGTCTTCAATCTTCATCAAGGATGCTTCAAGTCATCCTCACTTTCAACAAGCAAAGTTGTGTCATCAGCATATCACAGGTTGTTAATGAGTCTCTTTCTAATTTTGAGGACACATTCTTCTTATATAATCCAGCTTCTCAGATTAT
Organism: Orycteropus afer afer; assembly: GCF_000298275.1. Taxonomy (NCBI): domain Eukaryota; kingdom Metazoa; phylum Chordata; class Mammalia; order Tubulidentata; family Orycteropodidae; genus Orycteropus; species Orycteropus afer. The sequence goes on from NW_006922741.1 coordinate 191,798, forward strand.
TTGTTCAGCATACAAACTGAATTAACTATGGTGAAAGTATACAATCCTGACACACTCCCTTCTTGATTTTTAACCATGCAATACCTGCTTGTCTGTTTGAATGAAAGCCTCCTGGTCTATGTACAGATTTTTTCATGAATACAATTAAGTGTTCTGGAATTCGCATTCTTCTCAATGTAATCCACAATTTGTTATGATCCACACAATCGAATGCTTTTGCATAGTCAATAAAACACAAGTAAACATCTTTCTGGTATTCTTTGCTTTCAGCCAAGATCCATCTGATATCAGCTATGATATCCCTCGTTCCACATTCTCTTCTGAATTCAGCTTGCATTTCTGGAAGTTCTCTGTCTATATATAAATGAGAGACAGAACAGATATGGTGATGGAGAGAGAAAGAGACTCAACATGACCTTTATGAGGTTACACTATTTTGGTGCTTAGATAATATGCCAGTTATTGGACTGGTCAACTTCCAACTCTCAGTCCCTAAGAGAGGTAAGAAGAGAGTCTGGACACATTTCCATAGTGTTTGAATGTTGCTGCTACCTTGTCTGCAAAGGGCCTTTTCAGAACCAAAGGGGTAAGGAGAAAGCCAGTAAGTGATTCATAAAAACACTTGTAAGCAATTTTGTGCCAGGACTGAGTACCTCAATCCTCCATTGCCATGGCTCCTGTGACTTAACTGGCACATAATACAGCTTAAGATACTAATGTCTCCAGACCAGCAGCCAATGAGCATTTCCATGAATCCACAACAGCTTACCCTTATTTCAGGGGAATTGGTTCTTTTTCTGGATGAAACATGGAGACCCAGTCTGAGAGAACAGGAGAAGGTGATCTGAGGTTGTTGAGAAAATATCAATCTAAGGGATGAGGATCCTGTGACTAGTGTCTCTGCTGACAAGCAGGAAAGCTGTTTGCACCCCTTGTAGCATCTGTGAGCATCATTTCCAGCTTAGGTCCACTGAGACTTAGCTCTTATCTTTCTTCACACAGAAAGACTCTTCCATTTTGCAGAGAGAACATGTGCATAGGACCACCCATTGGTGACCTGTGTGGGCTTTTATGGGATGTGTAGGGTCTGGAGATGAACTATCTGTTTTCAAGAACACTTCTGTAGAAGATGAATACAACAAAAACCCCCAGAGTCTGCATGACACTTGGTGTGACTCCCTTACTGGGGTCCTCATAATGCCCGGGGCTTTGAGGAACTTGCTACAATATCCTGTTATTGTTATAGTAACATGCTCTCATTCATAAAGACAAACTCTACCCATGAACTCTGAACTTCTTCCTGAATCTCAAGAAGGAAATATATGTAGCCCCATGGACCAGATATAGGCCCTGGAAGCAGAAAGCCCTGGTTCTATTCCTCAATGGCTGAGTGGCAAAAGGGAAGCTCCCTAATTCTTATAGCCTCAACTCCTTAATTTTTCAAAAGGGAATCATTGCTCTTATTTCAAGAGAGTGTTGTCAGGAAAAACATGAGATAATGTGTAAAATAACTACATCAACCAACTTCACTTCCCCAAACTAGCCACCCCCCTTTTTTCTGGCTCAGGTTTCTGGATATTTTATTCTGATCCTTCAAAATTTCGATAAATGGGATTAATATGTTCTACCTCATAGTGGTGGATGGGAAAACAATTTCAAATCAAACAATGAGCATCATTGTTGTCAGCATTTGATCAAAAAGTCATTCTTGCTAATCTCTCCCCAAAGGACTTAGTTGTTCATCTACCTATATGAAACAATCATGGAAAAGTAATTTTTTTCATCCCTGACCTTAAGTTTTGTGAAGAGAAAGAGAGAGAGAGAGAGAGAGAGAGAGAGAGATTGATGTCTCAAGATTCCTCTCTACAACTTTTAAAAGGAAATTCTGGTGTTTTCCAGTTTTCTTAGATGAAATAGAGCAAGGTCAGCTTTGAAAAATGAGAACTTTTCCTTTGGCTTCTTTACAATGGAAAAACTATAATAAAACTACCTAAATTACTTTTTAATTAGCAGAGCAATAAATCAGTGAATAAGTATTATTTCTGTATTACAGGATGACTCCATTGGATCTGGAAATAAACCACTCTGAGCAGCATTGTTCTATCTTTTCTTTATTGGCATTCTGCTTTCCCACAAATTTATGAAGGTGGGAACGTGAAGGGTAAAGAAAGATATAAAGACCATATGACTCCTGGTATAGTGATTTTGCTCTTGGATCAGGAGATAAAATTCCTGAATTTTAACTGAGCCCAGTTTTAAAGATTTTCAGAAATGTTTTTCAATACCTTAAGAAGATTAAGGTATAGACAGCTAACATTTGCAAAAGGTCAATCATGGATTATGTGAAATTTTAATCTATTCCTGCATAAAGAAACACAAAAATGGCAATGGTAAGATGATGTAATAATCATTCCTAAGATTTGTATGTAGTTGCTCTTAGTTGCTGTTGGGTTGGCTCCTATTCATGGGGGCCTTAACACATAAGAGAACAAAACATTTCCTGGTGCTGGCCATCTCCATTTGAATTAATTGTGTGGCTATTGTGTCACCACATTTATTGAGGGCTTCCTTCATTTTTGCTGACACTTTACCAAACATGATGTCTTCTACTAGCAAAAATTCATATAGAAGTGTATATATTATAAATCATCTCATTTATTGCTGAATGGGATTCATTCAACAGTCCTGGAAATACCCACTGCCGTCAAGTTGGATCCGACTCATAGTGACCTCTCCTTGGGTTTCTGAGGCTGTATCACTATGGAAGTAGATTGCCCAACCTTTCTTCCGAGGAGTGGCTGGTGGGTTTGAACTACCAGCCTTCTGGTTAGCAGTCAAATAATGCCTTAGCCACTATGCCACCAGGGAAAATCTCACCATTCCTTTTCTACAAATAAGGAATCTGAGGCATGGAGAATGTTAATGACTTACTCAAATATATACAGCCTAGAAAGGGTAGGCTTAAGATTGAAATGAGATCTGTTTGACTTCATACCTAAGCACAAAACCTTTATCAAAACATGGCATGATAATATCAAGTTTAAAAACTCAGTAGGAAGGAAATTTTACCAAAATGGCCAAAATGCTAGAAGAAATAGAAGACCCAGAACTTCAGCCTGGAATAACACATTTCCAGAACAGCTTGGTTGGAGACCAAAAACAGAATGAATAGTTGTTATAGCACACACTTTGGCAAGACACCTACAAACACTGGCTCGGGCATGTGCTATGTATGCATTGGGCATGTTATTTAACTCCTATATGGTAAAATGAGGAGCTCTGGTAGCATAGTGCCTAAGGCACTTGACTGCTCACCAGAAGGCTGGCGGTTCAAATCCACCAGCCACTCCTCGGAAGGAAGGTTGGGCAATCCTACTTCCGTAGTGATACTGCCTCGGAAACCCACGGAGGGGTCGCTATGAGTCGGGGCCGACTCGACGGCAAACAACAACAACAACATGGTAAAATGAGGATAATGATTCCAACTTCACCTTTCAAATGAAAACACTTTCTAGTGGTTGCTGGAGTATTATACAAGACAGTGGGTGCATCACACTTATGATGAGAATCATTGTCATCACCCTTGAAGAACATTCATGTGATGATTGTTCATCTTTTCTTTGCAACATACCAGTTGTGAAGACTTTGGCTCTGCTTTCCAACCCTGCATTGCAATATATTCAAATGACAGCAGTGACATCTGTCTCCTTACCAGGGAAAGAACTCTGTACCCCTGAGCATAATATGCTGTTCTGTTTACCTAGAGCCTCACTGACAAGAATATACAACCAATGGGGTGGCTTGAACAAAAAAGAGAGTTCATTCTCTACCAGTTTGGAGGCTTTAAGTCTGAGTTCAAAGTGCCAGGCTCTAGAAGCTGGATGAAAGCCCCTCAAGCTTGGGCTTCAGCTCTGCCTCTTACTCCTGGCCCACTGAAGTTAGAGGCTTTTCTTTACTTTGACAGCTGCTGGCTGCTGAGACTGACAAGCACAAGGTTGACAAGTAAAAAGGCACAGTTCTGATGTCACCAAACCACATAGCAGGCCATTAGTTCAAGTCCATTGAAAGTCCCAAGGTTGGCAGAGCATGGCAGGCTGCTGAACAATGACAGGGCTACATGCAGGGTTCAAGTGTGTCATAAGCTAGAGACTATTCCCAAGGTTTCTCCTTATATACAGGAAGCAGACCACATCCCTAAAGCAACTAGTGAGCTGCTTACAGTAGATTCCACCATGGAGTTGATTACCAGTCTCATCATGGGGAATACTACCTCCAGCTGCCCAGCCACTCATCCAGACCTAGCCAAGTTGACACGCAAACATAACTACCACAAATACCTGCTAGGGATGTAGGAATCCAGTTGGAAAGACCAGCTGGTGTGACATCATAGACATTTTAGTGCCATAACCAGGGACATGTACAGTACTCTGTAGCCATTGAAGGCTTTAGAATAAAGAGATGTATTACCTGAGCTGTATTTCAAGAAGATCCATTAGGCAGCCACCATTAGAGTCAGGCAGAAGGATCCATTAGAAATTAGTTGAAGGACTCCACACTAAAAACAGAAGTCCACCATAACAGGTAAGAATCACCGTTCACACAGATTAACTGGTGGATATAGGCAGAAGGTTGAGCATACTTCAAAGATAGACTCACTTCTAAATTTTATTTTCTTCTAAAATTTGTTTATTTGGGGTTCTACCCATCAGACTGGGTTCTCTACATGGTCACCAGCTTCACAGAAGTTTGTGGCTGTTTTTAAATATCGATTTTCAGTATTTGTTCTTATTTTGGGGCCATTTCCAGGAGATGAAAAATCTTAAATGGTTTTCCTGAGACTTGGACATCAATAACTTATCAACGTCCCCGTCTGCTGGCATGACTGCCTGTTTTTTTTATCTTTCTTTTGTGCTTGAAACACATTCAGGATGCACTCAATTTTTAACCTCAACCCTGCGTTCTCTGCCTTTCATCCCCCAAATCTGGCCTTTATTCATTTTTTCCACTCTCTTAGCTCAAGACCTGTCTTTTTATACCCTGTTTGGCATTCTCGCTATTTCTTGATTTCTTCTCGCTCCTCCTTATTCACGTTGACCTTTTTTTTCTTGCTGTATTCTTCACCTCTGGGTATAGAATCATTTATCCACTCTGCCTCCTTTCTTGGCAGTTGACGTTCACTCAATGTTGCCTTTATTTCCCTCTGAATCTACTCTGCTGCAATCTGACTTTCCATTATTATTCTTATCAGCAGTCTGTTATTTATAGAGTGGAGAAATAAGATAAGCCTCCATCTAATATAGATGGGACAGAGACAATGCAGCTGTAAATAAGAAATGTAAAAAAGAAGACAGAGCTACAAAAAGCAGAGCTAGAGAGGTATGGCTGATTGCTGCATGAAAAGTGAGCTGCAGAAAGGATTTGGAGTAGAAAAGTGAGATCTCAGCAGATGTAGTTTTTTTCAAAAGAGGGAGAGAGAAATTAATTACTGATCGTCTCTATGAGCTGAGGACCGTGTTCAGTCCTTCCAATACTTCGTCTCACCTGAGTTTTATTCTAGACTGTGAGGTGGTATTAGTCCCCACTTTGTAGATGAGGAAACTGAGGCTTGAAGATTCATTTATTTTCCAAAGTAACACAGACTCCCTGGAGCAGTGTGTGCACACAAACCCAAAGAGTAAAAAGATGTAAAACATTCTTAAAAGATAACTTGGCACTGTCTCAAGAGTGTTAAAGTTCATATTCTTTAATTCAGTCTTCCTAAGTCTGGGAATCCATCATAAAGAAGTATTCTAAGATCCAGCCAAAGCTTTTGGAACAAATTCCTTATGGGTTGTTATTCGTAATAGTGATAAAGTTATCACTAATTAAAACCAAAAACAAACTAGTTTCTGTCAAGTTGATTTCAATTTATGACAAACTCAAATTTAGCCGAGTGTAACTGTGTTTCATACGGTTTCATTTTTATTTATTTTATTGTTACTTGGGTGAAAGTTTACCAAGCAGAATGGCTTTCCATTCAATAGTTTATACAAATTTTGTTTGGTAACATTGGTTACAATTCCTGCAATTAACAGCACTCTTCCCACTTCCTCCCTGTGTTTACCATTTCCCTTTGTCCTTCTTTCCTACCCCTTCCTATCTTCTTGGCTTTATCCCTGGGCAAATGCAGTCCTTTTGATCTCTTATGATTGACTGTTCTAATGAGTGTATGCCTTCCTGGTATTAGGGTTCGCCTTACAAGATGGTCTATCATGTGGCTGAAAGCCGAGCCAAAGGAGAGCTCAATTACCAACTTGAAGTGTTTCTAATGGCCATAGTATTGAGAGTTCCACCAGTCTGTATTAGACCAGTAAACCTGGGCTCTTTTTGTGTGTGATTTTGAGTTTAGTTCCACATTTTTCTCTCACCCTGTCTAGGACTTTCTATTGTGATCTCTTTCAGAGTGGCCAGTAGTGGTAGCTGGGCAGCATTTGCTGTCTCTGGTCTCAGGGTCATGGATCCTGGAAGTTTACATGCTCCTTTAGTCCTTTGAACTAATTGTTTCCTTGTGTCTTTGTTTTTCTTCATTCTCCTTTGCTCTGGATGGGGAAAGACCAGTATCTTAATCTTAGATGACTTTACACAAGCTTTTATGACCCTAGTTGCTACTGATCAAAGTAGGATGTAGAATATTGACTTCGTGGACTAGGTTATGCCAATTGACCTTAGTATCCTCTGAAACTATGGTCCTGAGCCCCTTGTCCCAGTCATTCAATCCTTTAAGGTGTTTGGTTACGACTAAGAAGTTTTCATAACTTTGCCTCTTGTATATTCTTCCATATTCATCAATATATTTGCAGCACATATAGGTAAATAGGTATACATTCCCTCTGTGAAATATATATATATATATATATATATATATATATATATATACA
>NW_006922741.1:200391-203735 GCF_000298275.1 Orycteropus afer afer
CAAAGATGAAGAAATTGAAGATTTTTACCAACTTCTGCAGTCTGAAATTAACCAAAAATGCAATTAAGATGCATTGATCATTATTGGTGATAGGGATGAAAATTTGCAAACAAAGAGGAATCATCTGTAATTGGAAAATATGGCCTTGGTGATAGAAGTGAAACTGGAGATCACATGATAGAATTTTGCAAGACCAATGGCTTCCAAAACCAGAAAACAAATAACTTTTTTCAACCACATAAATGATACCTATCCATATAGACTTCACCAGGTGGAATATACAGAAATCAGATCGAGTACATCTGTGGAGCTCTGGTAGCATAATGCCTAAGGCACTTGACTGCTAAGCAGAAGCCTGGTGGTTCAAATCCACCAGCCACTCCTTGGAAGGAAGATGTGGCAATCTACTTCCGTAACATACTGTCTTGAAAACACAAGGAGGGGTCGCTGTGAGTCAGGTCCAACTCGACAGCACATAACAACAACAACAACATCTGTGGAAAGGAGCTAAAGAAGCCCAATGTCATCAATCAGAACAAGTCCAGAAGTTGACTGTGGAACAGGCCACCAATTGCTCATACGCAAGTTCAAGCTGAAACTAAAGAAAATGAAAATAAGTTCATGAGAACCAACATACAACCTTAGTTACATCCCACCTGAATTTAAAGACCATCAGAATAATAGATTTGTCACATTGAACACCAGTGACAGAAGACCAGATGAGTTGTGGAATGACATCAGGAACATCATATATAAAGAAAGCAAGCAGTCTTTAAAAAGTCAGGAAAGTAAGAAAAGATCAAAATTGATAGAAGAGACTCTGAAACTTGCTCTTAAGCAGAGTGGCTAAAGTGAAAGTAAGAAATGCTTAAATAAAAGAACTGAGAAGAAGATTTCAAAGGGCAATTCAGGAAGACAAAATGATGTATTATAATGAAATGTGCAAAGACCTAGAGTTAGAAAAACAAAAGGGAAGAACACACTCAGAATTTCTCAAGCTGGAAGAACTGAAGAGAAAGTTCAAGCCTCGAGTTGCAATTTTGAAAGATTCTATGGGCAAAATACTGAACAATGCAGGAAGCATCAAAAGAAGTTGTACCAAAAATGAATTGGTTGATGTCTAACTATTTCAGGAGGTAACATATGATCAAGAACAAATGATATTGAAGGAAGAAGTCCAAGCTGCACTTAAGGATCTGGAGAAAAACAAGCCTCCAAGAATTGGCGGAATACCCATTGAGATATTTCAGCAGATTGATGCAACCTTGGAGGTGCTCACTTGTTTATGCCAAGAAATACAGACGACAGCTACCTGGCTGATTGGAAGAGACCAATAGTTATTGTTCTTCCAAAGGAAAGTTGTCCAACAGAATGTGGAAGTTATTGAATAATATTAATATCATATGCAAGTAAAATCTTGCTGAAGATAAATCAGAAATGATTGCAGCACTATATTAACAGGGAATTTCCAGAAGAGGATGTGAAATGAGGAATATCATTGCTGATGTCAGATCAATCTTAGCTGAAAGCAAAGAACACCAGAAAGATGTCTACGTATGTCTTATTGACTATGCAAAGACATTCAACTGTGTGGATCATAACAAATTCCAGATAGCATTGAGAAGAAAGAGAACTCCAAAACACTTATTTGTGCTCATGAGGAACCTGCACATAGACCAGGAAGCTGCTGTTCAGATAGAACAAGGGGCTACTGCATGGTTTAAAGTCAGAAAGGATGTGCATCAGTGTTGTATCCTTTCACCATACTTATTTAATCTGTTGTTGTTATGGGACGTCGAGTCAGACCCGACTCATAGCAGCCCCTCCTTGGGTTTCTGAGGCAGTATCACTACAGAAGTAGATTGCCCCATTTGGAGCAAATAATCCTAGAAGCTGGGCTACATGAAGTAGAACACAGCATCAAAATTGGAGGAAGAACTATTAACAACTTGTGATGGGCAGATAACACAACCTTGTTTGCTGAAAGTGAAGAGGACTTGAAACATTTCCTAATGAAGATCAAGACTACAGTTTGCAGTATGGATTATACCTCAACATAAAGAAAACCAAAACCTTCACAACTGGACAAATAAGCAACATGGCAATAAATGGCAAAATGTTGTAAGTTGTCAGGAATTTTATTTTATTTGGATCCACAGTAAATATTCATGGAAGCACCAGTCAGGAAATCAAATGTTGTCTTGCATTGGGCAAATATGCTGCAGAAGACCTCTTTAAAGTGCTAAGGAGCAAAGATGTCCCCTTGAAGACTAAGATGCACCTAACCCAACCGATGGTATTTTCAATCACCTCTTAATGCATATGAAAGCTGGACAATGAATAAGGAAGACCAAAGAAGAGTTGAGACCTTTGAAATGTATTGGTGGAGAATACTGAAGATACCATGAATTGGCAGAAGAATGAACAAATCTGTCCGGGGAGAAGTGCATCTGGAATGCTCCTTGGAAGCAAGAATAACCAGACTTCGTCTCACCTACTTTGGTCATGTTGTCAGAAGGGACTATTCCCTACAGAAGGATATCCTGCTTGGTAAATTAGAGGGTCAGTAGTGAGGGGGAAGCCCACACAGTGGCTTCAACGATGGGTTCAAGCATAACAAGGATTGTGAGGCTGGCCCAAGCCTGGGCAGTGTGTAGTTCTGTGGTACATATGGTTGCTATGAGTTGGAGCCAACTCTGCAGCACCTGACAAAAACAACAACAACTGTGTCTCCTTCTTTAATCTCCATCACATGAGATAGGCAAATATTTATGTGTTTGTTGTTGTTGTTGTTGTTATGTGCTGTTGATTCGGACCCGACTTATAACAACCCGTCCTTGGGTTTCTGAGGTGGTATCACTACACAAGTAGATTTCCCAACTTTCATTCTGAGGAGTAGTTAGTGGGTTTGAACCACCAACTCTCTGGTTAGCAGTCAGGTTTCTTAGGCACTACGCTACCAGAGCTCCTATTTATGTGTATAGTTTTCCAATTTTAAAATCATGTAGTCTTAACGTAATCATTTTGGAAAACAGTAACAAGGAAGAAAATTAAACAAATATCTCTCATAATTTTACTTCCCTAAAATGACCACCAGAAACATTTAGTGGTGCTTCTTACACGTTTTCACTGATTTATTTTCCATGGTTGAAATCAGACTCCATAGACTAATAAAACTAACTATAAAAATCTCACTGCCATCGAGTAGTATCCGATTCATAGCGACCCCTCCTTGGGTTTCTGAGGCAGTAACACTATGGAAGTAGATTGCCTACCCTTCCTTCCCAGAAGTGGCTGGTGGGTTCGAACTGCCAGCCTTCTGGTTAGTGGTCAAATGTCTCAGG
>NW_006922741.1:204225-205481 GCF_000298275.1 Orycteropus afer afer
TCCTTCCGAGGAGTGGCTGGTGGGTTTGAACCGCCAGCCTTCTGGTTATCAGTCAAGTGCTTTAGCCACTATGCTACCAGAGCTCCTTGGATAGTTTATTTATATTCATATTTTTGAAAATGACCCAATTAACTCAAATGTGTTTCATAGTTGCAGAAAATTATTTTTTTTAATTTCCTTGATTATGAAAATGACCATAATATCTCAATATTACCTGGTTTTGTGGGAGAAAAAAGCAAATATAAAACATGATGCATTTGACAATATTTCTGACACTGTATCTCAATCATTTATTTGCCCATAATTAACAAACAGCAGAAAAGAACAGTATTGATAATTGTTTTAAATGATATGAGTTGTGTCAAGGGTACAGCTTACTTTCTAAGGAACACAGTTGCTGATGATACTAAAACAAAAACAAAAAGGTCAGTGTTTCCACAAGTGGAGAACCCTCTGAAAAACATATGACCTCAATTACTGTAGAGTTTGGGGTACATATGAAGTAATGGAAGGCCCACAAATCTTTTAAAACCACAAGTATTCTATTATGCTGTTTCTAATTTTGATTTGTCTCTCTGCCAGTTCAAGCAAATCTTCTAATAATTTTTAAGGTCATTGTTTTTGCCATACATTTTTGACTCTCTGCATATTATTTGAAAATATGTTCATTGTTCTCAGATATAAATGACAACTTGGCTGGTATAACATTCTTTGGTTACTTGATATTTTTTTCCAGGTTTTAAAATCTTGGTCCTTTCTCTTCTGACATTTAGTGATTTGGGGATGTATGAGAGTAAGCTGATTTTTCCATCCATTGTTATTTATTGCCTTCTGAGTTTTTGTAGGATTTTTTTTTTTTTCTTTAACCTTGTAACTCAAATATATGCCAGAATATACCCAGATGTGAATCATTTCCTTCTTTTTTTATGAACAATTTCAAGTTCCAGATTTGGGTCCTTTTCAAACTTAGGACCTTGAAAAAAAAAATGTATCAATTTTTTTGTGTGTGTGTGTGAGGACTTTTGTTTTATTTTATAGTTTGTTTTACATTCAATATTACATGTACATTTAGTTTCACTCTCCATTTACCATGCCCAACCCTAACCCAGTCTCCTCCCCTCCCTGCCCAGTAACTCTCCCCCTGTGCTGTTCATAGTTATGCACTCCTGCGTGTCCTGCAATTGCTCCGTGGGATGTTGCACCTCTGGTGCCCCGTGATCAATTGCTCCAAGGGATGCATTTCCATAGATTATGTG
>NW_006922741.1:207666-208179 GCF_000298275.1 Orycteropus afer afer
ATCTGTAATATTTTTTGTTCTTTCAGAGAAAGACTTCTTTTAGAAATCTGCCTAACAGAGTTCTACAATTAAATAACTATTGTTGTTGTTGTTATGTGCCATGGAGTTGGTTCTACCTCATAAGAAACCTATGTACAAAAGAACAAAACATTGTCGTTCCTCCAACATCCTCAGAGTCATTTTTGTTTGACCTGATCATTGAAGTTACCATATTGATCCATTCCATTGAGATTCTTCCTCCTATTTCACTTATCATCTACTTTACCAGGAATCCTTTTCCCAAGACTTGTCCCTCCTGATAACATGTCCTAAGTGAGATGAAGTCTTGTCATCCTTGCTTCTCCGGAGCATTCTAGCTGTAATTCTCCCAGGACAGATTTGTTTATTCTTCTGGAAGTCCAAGGTATACTCAATACTTTCACCAACCCCATAATTCAAAAAAATCTATTCTTCTTTGGTCTTCCTTTTTCACTGTCCAGCTTTCACATGCATATGAAACAATTGAAAATAACA
>NW_006922741.1:210899-213406 GCF_000298275.1 Orycteropus afer afer
TTGCTGGTGTAGAGGAATCCAACTGATTTTTGGATGTTGATCTTATATCCTGCCACAATGCTAAATCTCTCAATTAGTTCCAGTAGATTTTTGACTGTAGACTTTGGAGTAAGGAAATAAACAATTTTCAGAAGTCACTTATGAATCTTATCGAAAATATTACCTTTACTTTGTTCTAGAGTGTTTTTCATGACCCCTAAGTCATTATACTTGACTGCTAACCAGAAGGCTGGCGATTCAAACCCACCAGCCATTCCTCAGAAGGAAGATGGGGCAATCTACTTCCATAATGATACTGCCTCGGACACCCAAGGAGGGGTCGCTATGAGTCAGGTCTGACTCGATGGCACATAACAACAACAACAACAAGTCATTATTCTAATTATTTAATATTTCATGTTTTATGACAATTGACCATTTACTTGAAGATTTTTATTTTACTGATTTGTGGAAGTAAAAAAAAAAAAAAAAAAAGGATACATATCTAGGTGCAGCATTTGCCAAAGACTCCCTGTGTGTCCTGTATGTGTTCCAATGTATGCCTACTTGGGTGTCTATCATTCAAGAGCAGGTCATCTTCTTATCTCATAGACCAGTGAACGATGACTAAATATTTTTTATCAAGGAGATTTTCTTGGATAAAATGTAATCATTTCTCCTCTACTGCTCTTCTTGAGAAAAACTGTATCATGCTAGCCACAAAACAAATTCCTACCCCAACTCCTCACTCTGTTATTTGTTGTTTCTGGTTTTGCATTTTCCAAATAGAGAGATGCCAAATGGAATACAAGGAAAGGAGCTACAGAAAACTCATGCCTGCCCAGTTTTCTGATTGTTGCAAAATAGACTGACATTGAAAACCAGGAAGGGGTGATAAAAGGTCTTCCTAGCTATTTTAAGGGGTCTGCTATATAATACTATATTTTTCCCCCAGCCTGATTTCTGAATCAATTGGAGATACTCACAGAATTCTAGTATATTGTAATCAAACTCTCACTTCTTTAATAATAAAATGGGTATGAAATGTAGTTATGTCTGCAGCCCAGTGGGCTTGTTATTTTACCCTGAATTGGACAAACCTACCAAGTCCCAGGCAAAGCAAGAAAACCTCAAGCCTCCACCAGTGAGTGACACCTCCATGAGACCTGAGGCTAATGGAAGTTCTCCATGAGACTTAAGGCTAATGGAAGGAGATCCTATGTGCTTCCCACAGGGAGGAATGAATTAGCAGTGTGGACAGAGTGTGCTCTAGATAGTTCCCTCCCAAAAATATAAGGAAAGGATGATAAGTGTTGCGGTGGTTAAGATGATCTGTCAATTTGGCTGGGCCTGGTTTTGATTGGATGGGCAGCTGGTGGTAGTTATTCCCCATGATGAGACTGGCAATCAACTCCATGGTGGAATCTACTGGAGCAGCTGAGTAGGTACCTTAGGGATGTGGGCTGCTTCCTGTGTATAAGAAGCTTTGAGATAGGTCTATAGCTTTTTGGCTCATCTGATCCTGCATTTGACTGAGTCTTCTTCTCAATGGCCTGCCACATTGTCTGCCAGTGTTGAGACTATGTCTGGACTTGAACTAGTGGCCTGTTATGTTACTTGATAATTTTGGGACTGTGCCATTGTCCTTGTTGACCTTGGGCTTGTCAGCCTCAGCAGCCAGCAACTGCTTGAGTTAAGACAATCCTCCAGCCTCAGTGGGCTGGAAGCAAAAGGCACAGCTGAAGTCCAAGGTCAAGGGGCTTTCACCCAGCCTCTAGAGCTGGCACTTTGAACTTGGACTTCTAGCCTCCTAAACTGTAAGAGAATAAATCTCTGTTTGTTAAAACCATGCATGTGTAATATGTTCTGTTAAAGCAGCACTAGAGAACAAAGACAGGTGTTCTGTTCCTAACAAGGAAAGGTTCCTTCATGTTACAATTGGCATCCAGTGTTACAGAAGTGGCTGGACCTCCCATTGCAGATTTCAATTTGCTTCAGTATGAGTCAGGTCCAACTCAATGGCACATAACAACAGGAGGAGGATTTTATATCATTTCCCCTCAGATTTTGGGTTTGGGTTAGTAATTTAGCTTTCAAAACTGCATATCATCTTCTTCTATGTGTCTTGGAGATTTTAATAGCAATTTAGGAAGGTTATTGTCAGGGAAATTAGACTGACTTTTTTTTTTAAATATCACTCTTACATTTTTAGATTTTTTTACAAGGGACATATTGGTTAGAATCAGAAAATAAGAGCCTTGAATAGTAAATAAATATTGACTTTGACAATATTGTTTACACTTAAGGAAGATTAATAGGCCCCTCCTTTCTGAATTCTATTTCATAGTACTAATTTACTTTGAAATCGCTGTGCAGAAAAAATTTGATCAAGTAAATATTCTGCCCAGGGTTGCATAAGTCAACACAAATTTCCTCAAGTATAATCTGAATTAGGAGCTATGGTAGCATAGTGCCTAAGGCACTTGACTGCTAATCAGAAAGCTGGTGGTTCAAACCCACCAGCCACT
>NW_006922741.1:213621-214693 GCF_000298275.1 Orycteropus afer afer
TGATTTTCTTGAATACATGAATAATTTGACCAAAGAAGAATTTATTGATAGCATCAGATACATAATAGAAGAAATTCAGTATTTCTTGCCAGCTTTCCTCTTTAGAATAAAAGTACCAGGTACCTGATATGTAACAATTTACTAATGAACACACCTATCAAATATTTTTGTAGCTTTCAATTAAATGTGACAAGTAATTTTTATTAATGTAGCCAGTTGTTACTGGAGATAAAACAGTAATAAGGTGTATCCATATCCTACATAGAGAGTATTGTCAAGATAAACACCTTAAGTATTTTAAAACAATGCCACTATTATATATAAGTCAAAAAAGTGGCATAGAAGGTATCTTGGGGCTCTAAGAAATGATAGTTGCTAAGCATATAGTATAATGACTTATCCAGAGTAAAAACCCACTGTCATCGAGTCGGATCCGACTCATAACGACCCCTCCTTGGGTTTCTGAGGCAGTATTACTATGGAAGTAGATTGCACAATCTTTCTTCTGAGGAATGGCTGGTGGATTTGAACCGTCAGCCTTCTGGTTAGCAGTCAAATGCCTTAGGCAGTATGCCACCAGAGCTCCTGTGAAATGAGTGAACAAGAATGAGTAGGTAAATTGTTCAAAATGCATTAGAATGTATTATTCAGTGACAAGAAAATATGAGTTATCAAATCATGAAAAAACTTGAAGGAAACAGATGCATATTTTAACCCATTTGAAAAAGCTAAATATCATGTGATCCCAACTATATGATATCCTGAAAACAGCAAAACTATAGTGACAGTGTAAAGATCAGTGGTGGTAGCAGTTCAAGGAGGGAGGAAAAGGGAAGAGAATGAAGAGGTGAAGACCAGGTGCTGTCGAGTCATCTCCAACTCATCATGACTCTGTATACAGCAGAACAAAACAGTGCCTAGTCCTGTGCCAGCCTCACAATCCCTACTATACCTGGGCTTATTGTGCAGCCACTTTGTCAATCCATCTTTTTGAGGGCCTTCCCTTCTTTTGTTCACCCTCCACTTTACCAAGCATGACATCCTTCTCCAGAGAATGGTCCCTTCTGACAAC
>NW_006922741.1:216763-218698 GCF_000298275.1 Orycteropus afer afer
AATCCTTGCTATGCTTTAGTCCATCGTTACAACCATTGTGTCAATCCATTTCTTTGAGAGCCTTCCCATTTTTCTTGACCCTCAACATTACCAAGCATGATATGCTTGTCCAGGAACTGGTCCCTTCTGACAACATCACCAAAGTAGAAGACACAAAGTCTGGGCATCCTCACTTCTAAGGAGCACTCAGGTTGCACTTCTTCTGAGACAGATTTGTTCATTCTGGGAGTCTATGGTATTTTCAGTTTTCTTCACCAACATGATAATTCAAAGGCATCAATTCTTTTTTGGTCTTTCTTATTTATTGTCCAGTTTTCATATGTATGTGAAGTAATTGAAAATATCATGGTTTGGGTTAGGCATGCCTAATTCTTAACAACATTTGATTTTTGCTTGCTGCTTCCATGGGTGTTGATTGTGGATCCAAGTAAAATAAAATCCCTGATAACTTCAATCTTTTCTCCATTTATCATGATGCTGCTTATTATCATGATGTCTCATTTATTATGATATTGCTTATGTTTTTATTCACTACAAACTTTAGTGAATATCCTAAGGCAATTAACTGCAAACCAGAGGCTGGAGCTTCAAACCCACCAGCCACTACTCGGAGGGAAGATGGAGGAATCTACTTCCATAGTGATACCGCCTCAGAAACCCAAGGAGGGGTCTCTATGAGTTTGGTCCGATTCAAAGGCGCATAACAACAACAACAACAAATACGCTAATATTTGCTCATCAGTAGTAGCAAATGAACCACAATAATGCAAGATGTTAATAATAGGAAAAATAGCATGCAGGAGATAGGAGTATATATGGTAACTCTCAGTACTTCCTGCAAAGTTTCTCTGTTAATCTATAATCAGAGCCAAAAGCACCAAGAAGGAAATAATGAATTTTGTGTCAGTTACTGCTGAGTGATTTAGGTGAAGTTAATGACAAATTGGTCAAAAATGTATATCTATAGCAAAAAAGGAAGTTTTAGAATTGTAGATCCCAGTTTTGTCTCTATAAAAAGGTAAAATAAGAGTATGATAGTAGATGTGATATTAAATGAATAAGGAGAGAGAAGGGTGAAAGAGAAAGGGACTAGTAGAGAGATAGGAAGACACACACACACACACACACACATGCCTACACAAACACACAGATACTGAGATTGACTGACAAGTGTACCAAAGAAAGTATATAGAATTAAACCCATTGTTTGGGAAAAGAACAAAGAAATAAAAAAGTAAACTTGACAAAGATTGAGAAGACATGTTTTCAGTTGTAAGAAGAGAACCAGAAAAGAGCAATATCATAAATTCCAAAGAACAAGATAGTTTCAGAAGAACTTGTCAAACTGGGAAATTATTGTTTTAGGCAATTGGAAAACATAGTAGCTTTCTGAAACAGAGTGTCTGTAGAATGAATGAGACAGAAGAGAGCACGAGATAAGAAATGTATGGAGGATCTGAGGTCACAAGTCTAAATAGTTTTCTAAGAAGTTAACGAAGGGAATGAGGAAGGGAACAAATAGCGTGTTTTACGATTGATGGAAAGAAGCCCACTATATGATGAAGAAGCTCGGAATTCTAATCAAATAGACATTTGTATTTTCTGCATTAGTATTTTCTGATAAAATGTTGTTGGTATTTTATTTGAGACTATCGACTCAAGAGTGTAATGAAGGGCAAGGTATATGCCCAGTCAAGATAATGAAAAATTGATGTTCTATTTGTAGACACCACGATTCAGTAGGTTTGATACACATCAATACAATTAGCTGCCCGTAGTCTGACAAATCCACAAAAGCCTCATTTCTTACTGCAATATACCATTCCTACTTTGTATAAATCATTTTCTATTTTGCTTCCAATGTTCTCTGTCATGGTCCAATAAAGAAAGCTGGTCTTATATAAGGCACAGCATGATTGTCTGTGTCTCTTTTTT
>NW_006922741.1:219993-231017 GCF_000298275.1 Orycteropus afer afer
GGAGTTGATTGCCAGTCCCATTATGGGGAATAACTACCACCAGCTACCCAGCCACTCAACTAGGCCCAGCCAAGTTGACAAACAAACATAACCACACCTCTTGTAAGATAAAAGGTGATGCAGACCACACTATAGTGAAACTCCCCTTACATAGAATCAGGTCTGTTTCATCCTGAGTGTTTCATCCCACTCTAATCCCCTTACAACTGACTCCTGATCACATCAGATCACATCATGAGTGATGACTACATCATTATATAACTGCTAGATCACATCATTACTAACTGCCTAACCAATGAGAATCATGACACACCCAAATTGATTTGTGGGGATAAAATTCAATCCATGAAAAGGGTCAGTGTGGTTCGTATTTTATGGATCCAACAGAATGTGGACATTATCTAACAGTATCATTAATATAAAACACAAATTTTGCTTGAAATAATTTAAAAATATTTGTAGCAGTAAAGGGACAGGGAACTACCAGAAATTAAAGTCAGATTCAGAGAAGGATGTGGAATGAGGGATATCATTCCTGATGCCAAAGAGATTTTGGCTGAAAGCAGAGAATACCAGAAAGACATTTGCCTGTGTTTTATTGACTACCCAAAGGTATTCATCAGATTATGAACAACATTGCAAAGAATGGGAATTCTGGGAGAGTTTATTGTGCTCATGCAGAACCTGTACATAGACCAAGAGGTAATCATTTGAACAGAAAATAAGGATTCTGCATGGTTTAAAATCAGGAAAAGTGTGTGTCAGGATTGTATTCTTTCATTATACTTATTCAGTGTGTATGCTGAGCAACTAATCTGAGAAGCTGGACTATATGAAGGACACAGTATCAGATTGAAGGAAGACTCATCAACAACCTGCCCTATGCAGATGACACACCCTGGCTTGGTGAAAGTGAAGACAACTTGAAGCACTACTGATGAAGACAAAAAACTATAACCTTCTATCTGGATTATACATTAACATAAAGAAAATAAAATTCTTTCCAACTGGACCAGTAAGCAACATTATGATAAATCAAGAAGAGATTGCAGTTGTCAAAGATTTCATTTCACTTGGATCTGCAATCATCACCTATGGAAGCAGTAGTCAAGAAATCAAATGATATATTGCATTGCAAAAATTTGCTCCAAAAGGCCTCTTTAAAGCATTAAAAGTACAGTCATAATACTTCTTAGACTCAAGGATGGTGAGACTCCATCTTTCAAACTTTGAATATGTTATCAAAAGGACCAATACATGGAGGAAGACATCATGCTTGGTAGAGTGTCAGTGAAAAAGAAGACCCTCAATGAGATGGAGTGACGCAGTGGTTCCAATATTGGCTCAAGCATAGAACGAATGTGAGGATGAACAGGGCCTGGCAGTGTTTTGTTCTGTCGCACATATAATCACAAAAAGAGCAATGTCAAACAAAACAACCACATACATAAATAATTCAAGAATTCATCCAACAAGTACGATCCATGTTGTTAGGTACCAATGAGCCAGTTCCAAATCGTGACCAAGTACTACAAAGTCCTACTCCTTGCTGCAACAACCTCACAATCATTACTTTGTTTGAGCCCATGCTGTGTCCACTGTGTCAATCCATCTATTTGAGGGTCTTCCTCTTTTTCACTGACCCTCTGCTTGACCAAGTACAATGTCTTTCTCTAAGGACTGATCTGTCATGATAACATGTTCAAAGTAAGTGAGATGAAGTCTCACCAGCCTTACTTCTAAAGAACATTCTGGTTACATTTCTTCCAAGACAGATTTGTTCTTTTTTCTAGCAGATCATGGTATATCCAATGTCCTTTGCCAACACTATAATCCAAAGGCATCAGCTCTTCTTTGGTCTTCCTAATTCATTGTAGAGCTTCCACATGCATATGAGGTAGTTGAACATATCATGGCTTGGCTAAAACAAAACTTTGTCTTCATGGTGAAATCTTTAACACTTACAGAAGTTGCTGCAAAAGATATGTATGATGCAATAAGTCATATTATTTATTGATGCTACTTCCATGAGTATTGATTGTGGATCCAAGTAAAACAAAATCCTTGACAATTTCAATATTTTCTACATTATCATGATGTTGCTTATGTCTCCAGTTGTAAGGATTTTTATTTTCTTTATGTTAAGGAGTAATCTATACTGAAGACTGCACTCTTCAAGGTTAATTAGTAATTATTTCAAATCCTCTTCACTTTCAGCAAGTAAGATAGTGTCACTTGCATATTGCAGGTTGTTAGTGAATCTCTCTCCAATCTTGATGTCATTTTGTTCTTCATATAGTCCACCTTTTTAATCACCTGCCAACATATAGATTGAATGTTGTTGTTGTTGTTGTTATTTGTCGTCGAGTCGGACCCAACTCGTAGTGACTCCTCCTTGGATTTCTGAGGCAGTATCACTACAGAAGTGGATTGTTCAACCTTCCTTCCAAGGAGTGGCTGGTGGGTTTGAACTTCCAGGCTTCTGGTTAGCAGTCAAGTACCTTAGGCACTATGCTACCAGAGCTCCCATAAATAGAATAAGAATGGTGAAAGCATACAATCTTGATGCACATCTTTCCTGATTTAAAATTAGGCTGTATCCCCTTGTTCTGTTCCTCTTGTCTGTCCACAGAGTCTGAATGAGCACAATTAAGTATTCTGGAACTCCCATTCTTTGCAAAGTTATCCTTAATCTATTATGATCCACACAGTCCAATGCCTTTGCATAGTGAGTAAAACATAAGTAAACATCTTTCTGGTTTTCTCTGTTTTCAGTCAAAAGCCATCTGACATCAGCAGTGATATCCCTCAATCCATGTCCTGTTCTGAATCAGGCTTGAATTTCTGTCAGTTCCCTGTCCATGTACTACCATAGCCATTTTTGAATTTTTGGCATAAATTTACTTGTATGTGATATTAATTATTTTGTTCAGTATTTTCTTCATTTCATTGGGTCATCTTTCTTCAGAATAGGCAAGTTTATGGATCTCTTTCAGTTAGTTGGTCAGATAAGTGTGGTCCAAATTTCTTGGCATAGATAACTTCCAGCATTCCATCTATTTGTTTAAGCATCTCAAATAGTATCCCATCAATCCCTGGACTTTTTTTTCTGTCATTACCTTCAATGCAGCTTGAAATTCTTCCTTGAACACCATCAGTTCTTGACCATATGCTACCCCCTGAAATGCTTGAATGACAACCATTACTTTGTATTCTTTACAACATCTTTGAATGCTTACATGGTCATTGAAATTTTGCCCATAAAATTAATCAATATTGCAATTTAAGTCTTAAAATTTTCTTGTTTTTTTCATCTTGATGAATGCCAAATGTGTTCTTCCCTCTTGGTTTTCTAACTCAAGCTCCTTGCACATTTCCTTTTAATAATTTATTTTATCCTCTTGGGCCACCCTTTGAAATCTTCTGTTCTGTTTGTCATAATATGGCAACTTACATGTTGCTATGAGGATGGAAACTATGCCACTGGTATTTCAAATACCAGCAGAGTCACTCATTATGGACAGGTTTCAGGAAAGCTTCCAGAACAAGACACTGGGAAGAAGGATGGAACCATCCACTTATCAAAAAATTGGCCACTTAAATCTTACAAATAACAGTGAAACACTGTCTGATATTTTATTGGGAATGATTATGATTAGCAATGAAACACTATCTGGTATAGTGCCAGAATATGAGGCTCTCAGGTTGGAAGGTATTCAAAATGTGACTGGGAAAGGGTTGCTTCCTCAAAATAGAGTTGACCTTAGTGACATGGGTGGAGCAAATCTTTCAGAACCTTCATTGATGATGAGGCACTATTCAAAATAGGAAAAAAACAGCTGCAAACAATCACTAATAATTAGAACATGACATGTATAAAATATGAATCTAGGGAAATTGAAAAAAGACAATTAGAATGAAATGGAATGCATAAAGATATTCATCATTAGTGGGCTGAAATGGACTGATATTGGACATTCTGAATCAGATAATCATATGGTCCACTATGCCAGGAATGAAAAATAAAAGAAGAATAGTGTTGCATTTATCATCAAAAAGAACATTTCAAGATCTATCCTGAAGTACAATGCTGTCACACTCTCACTCACTCAGTACTGTCGAGTCAGATCCAACTCATAGTGATGCTACCATGGGTTTCTGAGGCAGTATCACTATGGATGTAGATTGCCCAAACTTCCTTCTGAGGAAGGTTAGCAGTCAAATGCCTTAGCCACTATGTTACCAAAGTGATAGGATAATTGCCATATGCCTACAAGGAAGACCAGTTAATACTACTATTATTCAAATTTACACACTAATTACTAAAGCCAAAGATGAAGAAACAAAGATTTTTACCAACTTATGCAGTCTGAAATTGACCAAACATGCAATCAAGATGTATTAATAATGATTGTTGATTGGAATGCAAAAGTTGGAAAAAAGAAGCATTGGTACTTGAAAAATATGGTCGTGGTGATAGAAAATATTGAACAAAATAATTAATATCACATGCAAGTAAATTTATCCTGATAATTCAAATGTAGTTATACCAGTACATGGACAGGGAACTGCCTGATCACATAATAGAATTTGGAAAGAACAAGGACTTATTCACTGAAAATACATTTTTTGTACTACATAAACTGTGGCTATGCAAGTGGACATCACCAGAAGCAATACACAAGAATCAAATCTACTACAACTTTGGAACTAGACAATGGAAGAAACTCAATTTAGACACCATCTGAAGAAGAGAACTGACTCACAGAGCACCAGTGACAGAAGATAAGACATGTTGTAGGATGACATCAAGAAAATCAAGATGAAAAAATAAAAGATCATTAAGAAGACAAGAAAGGAAGGAGAGAAAAAAAAAACGTATTTCAGAAAGACTTTGAAAACTTGCTCTTGAATGTTGTTGTTGTTGTCAGGCGCAGTCGGGTCAGCTCCAACTCATAACAACACTATCTACAACAGAACGAAAATCTGCCCAGTCCTGTAACAGCCTCACAATCCTTGTTATATCTGAGCTCATGGTTGCAGCCACTGTGTCAATCCATCACACTAAGGGTCTTCCCCTTTTTCATTGACCTTCCAATTTACAAAGCCATAATATCCTTCTCCTGGGAATGGTCCCTTCTGACAACATAACCAAAGTAGGTGAGATGAAGTATGGCCATTCTTACTTCCAAGGAGCCTTCCGGCTGCACTCCTTCCAGGACAGATTTGTTCATTCTTCTGGCTGTCCATGGTACGTTAAGTATTCTTCAACAACACCACAACTCAAAAGCATCAACTCTTCTTCTGTCTTTCTTATTCATTATCCAGCACTCTTCACATGCATATGGGGTGACTGAAAATACCATAGCTTGGGTTAGGTACACCTTAGTCTTCAAATAGATGTCATTGTCTTTCAGCACTTTGAACTGGCCTTTTGCAGCAGATTTGTCCACTGCAATACACCGTCTGATATCTTGACTGCTGCTTGCATTGGTGTTGATTGTGGAACCAAGTAATATGAAATCTTTGACAACTTCAGTCTTTTCTCCATTTCTCATTGTGGTGCTTATTGGTCCAGTTGTGAGGATTTTCATTTTCTTTCTTTTGAGATGCAACCTATACTCAAGACTGTAGTTTTTAATCTTCATCAGTAAGTTCTTCAAGTCATCCTCACTTTCAGCCAGCAAAGTTATGTCATCTATATATCATAGGTTGTTAATGAATTTTCCTCCAATCCTGATGCCACAGTCTTCTCACATAGGCCAGGTTCTCAGATTGAATAAGTATGGTGAAAAGATACAACCCTGACACACTCTCTTCCTGATTTTAAACAATGAAGTATCTCCTTGTTCTATTTGAATGACCATCTCCTGATCTATGTACAGGTTCCTCATGAGCACAACTAAGTGTTCTGGAATTTCCCTTCTTCTCAATGTTATCCATAATTTGTTATAATTCACACAATTGAATGTTTTTGCATAGTCAATAAAACATAAGTAAAAATTTTTTCTGGTATTCTTTCCTTTCAGCCAAGATCTATCTGACATCAGCAATAGTAGCCCTCATTCCACTTCTTCTTTTAAATCCAGCTTGCATATCTGGAAGTTCTCTGTCAATTTACCCTGTAACCATTTTTGAAATATCTTCAGTAAGATTTTACTTGCGTGAGATATTAATGATACTGTTCAATATTTTCCATATTCTGGGGGATTACCTTTCTTTGGAATGGGTACAGATATAGATCTCTTCCAGTCAGTTGGCCAGGTAGCTGTCTTAAAAATTTCTTAGCATAGATGAATGAGTGCCTCCAGTGTGGCATCCATCTGTTGAAACATCTCAATTGGTATTCTGTCAATTCCTGGAGACTTGTTCTTCACCAATTCCTTCAATACAGCTTTGACTTCTTCCTTCTATACCATTGAAGATTCTTGATCATATGCCACCTCCAGAAATGGATGAACATTGACCAATTCTTTTTAATATAGTGACTCTTTGTATTTCTTCCATCTTTTTCTGATCTTTCCTGCACATTCAATACTTTGTCCATAGAACCTTTTAATATTGCAACTTGAGGCTGGAAATTTTTGTCCAGTTCTTTCAGCTTAAGAAATACAAAAAAAAAAAAAAAAAACCTGCCAACATGTATGTACTTCCTTTTTGATTTCCTAACTCCAGATCTTTGGACATTTCATTATAATAATTGACTTTGTCTTCTCAAGCTGCTCTTTGAAATCTTCTGTTCAGGTTTTTACCTTGTCATTTCTCCCATTTGCTTTTGCTACTCTCCATTGAAGAGAAAGTTTCAGAGTCTCTTCAGACATCCATCTGGGTCTTTTCTTCCTTTCATGTCTTTTTAGTGACCTTTTCCTTTCTACATGGATAATGATCTTGATATCATCCCACAATTTTTCTGTTTTTCAGTCATTGGTGTTCAGTGCATCAAATCTATTCTCTAGATTGTCTCTAAATTCAGGTGGCATATAATCAAGGTCATATTTTGGCTTCCATGGCCTTGTTTTAATTTCTACAGCTTTATCGTGAACTTGCATATGAGCAGTTGATGGTCTGTTCCACAGTCAGCTCCTGGCTTTGTTTTAGCTGAAGATATTGAGTTTCTCCATCACCTCTTTCCATAGATGTAGTCGATCTGGTTCCTGTGTACTCCATCTGGCAAAGCATGTGTATAGCGACCTTTTATGTTGTTGTAAAAAGGTGTTTGCAATGAATACGTCATTGGTCTTGCAAAATTCTATCATGTGATCTCCAGCAATATTCCTATTGCCACAGCCCTATTTTCCAACTACTTGTGATTCATCTTTGCTTCCAACTCTTGTATTCCAATCACCAGTGATAATCAACACATTTAGATTGCGTATTTGGTCAATTTCAGACCACAGAACTTGATAAAAAAAAAATTAAAAAAAACTTCAATTTCTGTATCTTTGGCTTTTGTGGTTGGTGTGTAAATTTGAATAATAGTAGTATTGACTGGTCTTCCTTGTAGATGTATGGATATTATCCTATCACTGACAGCACTGTACTTCAGGATAGATCTTGAAACATTCTTTGTGATGATGAATGCTATGTCATGCCTCTTCAATTTGTCATTCCTGGCATAGTAAATCAGATGATTGTCTTATTCAAAATGGTCAAAACCAGTCCATTTCAACTCACTAATGCCTACGAAATCCATTTTTCTGTATTCCATTTCATTTTTGACAACTTCCAGTTTTCTTAGATTCATACTTTGTACCTTCCATATTCCAATTATTAATGGATATTTGCAGCTGTTCCTTCCCATTTTGAGTCATGGCACATCATCAAATTGAGGTCTCAAAAGATTTACTCTGTCCACATCATTAAGGTTAGCTCCATTCTGAGAAGGCAGCTCTTCCCCAGTTGTATTTTGAATGTCTTTTGACCTGAGGGTCTCACTTTCAGCACTATATTGGACAATGTTTCAGGGCTATTAATAAAGTTTTCCAATAATATATCATAAACTGTTTCACTGCTATTCATAAGGTTTCCACTGGCCAATTCTTTAAGAAATGGATGGCCTCTTTCTTCTTCTGAGTCTGTCTTATTTCTGGAAGCTCTGCTAAAACCTGTCTACCACGTGTGACTATGCTGGATTTTGAAATACCAATGGTCTAACCTCCAGTCTCACAGCTACATGCAAGCCACCATAGTATGACAAACTGACAGATGAGTAGTGATGCTCTCAAGTGTTCAATAGCTAAAGAGAATGAATAAAATGATGAAATAAAAGATCAGAACAGAACATTCCCAAGGGTGGCTCAAGAAGACAAATAATAAAATATGCAAAGGCCTGGAATTAGAAAATCAAAAGGGAAGAACATTCTCAGGAATTCTTGGATGAAATAACTGAATAAAAAAAATTCAACCTTCCAATTGCAATATTAAAAGATTCTATGGACAAAATACTGAATGATGCAGGAATCACCAAAAGAAGATGGAAGGAGTACGTTGTCACTGTACCAAAAAGAATTGATATATCAAGAGCTTCCATAAATGCAACCTAGATGCAGAAGAGGACATGGAATGTGGGATATCATTGTTGACATGAAATGTGTATTAACTGACAGCAAAGAATACAGGAAAGATGTTTTCTTGTGTTCTGTTGAGTATGCAAAGACATTTGACTGTGTGGATCCTAACAAATTATGGATATCACTCCAAAGAATTAGAATTCCATACATTTAATTGTACTCATGAAGAGCTGGTATGTAGGTGGAAGAGGCTGTCTTTTAAACACAACAGGTGGATAACACAGGGTTTAAAATCAGAAAGGGTGTGCATGAGAGTTACATACATTCACTGTAGTTTTTTAATCTGCATGCTGAACATATAATCCAAGAAGCTAGACAATATTAAGAAGAATGTAGAATCAGGATTGGAGGAAGACTCGTTAACAATGTGCCATGTGCAGATGACACAACCTCGCTTGCTGAAAGTAAAGAGGACTTGAAGTACTTACTGATGACAATAAAAAACTACAGTCTTCAGTGTGCATTACACCTCAGCATAAAGAAAATAGAAATACTCACAATTGGGCCAATAAGCAATGTCATGATAAATGGACGAAAGATTTAAATTGTCAAGGATTTCATTTTACTTGAATACACAATCAATATCGATGGAAGCAGTAGTTACAAAATCATATGAAGAATTGCACTGGGAAAATATGCTGCAAAAGACCTTTTTAAAGTGTTGAAGAGCAACAATATCTCTTTGAAGACTGAGGTGCATCCAACCCAAGACATGATATTTGCAATTGGTTTATATGCATGTGAAAACTGGACAATGAATAAGGAAGACTGAGGAAGAATTGATGCTTTTGCATTTTGATGTTGGTGACAAATACTGAAAATACCATGGACCACCAGAAGAACAAACAAATCTGTCTTGAAAGAAATATAGTTAGAATGCTCCTTAGAAGCAAGAATGGCCAGACGTCATCTAACCTACTTTTGTCATGTTGTCAGAAGGGACCTGTTTCTTAAGAAAGATATCATACTTGGTAAAGGACTGGCTCAGAGAAAGAATAGAAGACCCTCAACAAGACGGATAGACAGAATGGCTGCAACAATGAGTTCAATCTTAGCAAGGATTCTGAGCATGGTGCAGAATTGGATAATTTTTGTTGTTGCTGTTGTTGTTTTTTGTTATTGTTGTTTATATGGAGTCACTATGATTTGGCACCAACTCAAAGGCATCTAATGACAACAACAATATTTCATTGGTCTTGCAAATATCTATCATGAGATTTCCTAGCTAGCTGAAAGTGAAGAGGACTTGAAGAATTTACCAATGAAGGTCAAAGACTACAGTCTTCAGTGTAGGTTACACCTCAGCATAAAGAAAACAAAAATCTTCACAACTGGGCCCATAAGCAATATCATGATAAATGGACAAAAGGTTTAAATTGTCAAAGATTTCCTTTTACTTGAATACACAATTTATACCCATGGAAGCAGTAGCCAAGAAATCAGATGAAACATTGCCCTGGGCAAATATGGTGAAAGATTTCTATCACCAAGGCTATATTTTCCTTTTTATCCAACTTTTGCATTCCAAAAATCAGTAATCATCATTGCATCTTGATTGCATGTTTAATTAATTTCAGACTGTAGGAGTTGATAAAATGCTTCAATTTTTTCATCTTTGTCATTAATGGTTGGTGCATGAATATGAATAATAATCATATTAACTATCTTCTTTGTAGGGCATATAGATATTATCTTATCACTGATAAGACTGTTTTTCAGGATAAATCTTGAAATGTTGTTATTAAGGGTGAATGTGACACCGTTCCTCTTCATTTTTTCCTTCGGGACATAGTAGACCATATGATTATTTGGTTCAAAATGGTCAATGCCAGTCCATTTCAGCTCATCCATTTCATTTTGCCAGCTTCCAATTTTCCTTAATTCATTCTTCAGACATTCCATATTCCTATTAATGAGAGATTTTTGTAGTTGTTTCCTCTCACTTTGAGTCACCCATTGTGAACAGGTTTCAGTGGAGCTTTCAGACTAAGGCAGACTGATAAGAAGGACCTGGAGATCTTCTTTAGAAAAAAAAAAATTGGCCATTGAAAACCTTATGGATGGCAGTGCAACATTGTCTGATATAGTGCTAGAAGACAAGTCCCTCAGGCGGAAGGCCCTCAAATTATAACTGGAGAAATGCTGCCTCCTCCAAATAGAGTCAACCTTAATAAATGAATGGAGTAAAGTTTTGGGGACCATCATTTGTTGGTGTAGCACTATCGAGCTGGGAAGTAGGTTGCATAACGTTAACTTGCAAGGAACACTTTGTTTTACATTTAAGTCTTCGGTTTCTTGTTCTCTCCCTGTCTGTTTCCTTTAATTTCTTCCTTTCTCTCCTTTCTTTTAATTTCCTTTTTTGTTCCTTCCTTTCTTAAACTGAAACCAAACCTTGACTTCCATTCATCTAAATATAATAGTATAAAAGCTGTTACCATTTGGTGAATACCAATT
>NW_006922741.1:232662-233714 GCF_000298275.1 Orycteropus afer afer
TTCCAATGTATCCAAGGTGGCTCTAAAAGAGTAAGTGGGAAGAGACCAGAACAATACTATATGATGGCTTAGGAAGACCCCACTTCCACTGAGAAGTCTGAGTTGGCACTTAATTGAGGAAGTTTTCTACTCCCAGGATAGATAATCTTCATGATATCTACCCAAGAGGATCTTATTACTGTTGTTGACCAGTGTCTGTTATAGATATTTTATTCTTATGATTGTTAACATACTTTTATGGTGTTCATCATGAACTAAGTTCAATACTGTATTTTTGTGATATGTGTGCTGATGTGTAGGAGCAAGTCACTTACATTTTTTGTTGCTGGACAAAAGAGCAGCTACATCCAAATATGATGATAAGGATGTCATTTAACCCCAAAGAGTCAGTAATTGCATGGAACTTTTGATTTCTTCATTGAGGAGGAGTTGATTGTGCTCTGTTAGTGGAAGAAGTATGTTTTGGTGAACATACTTTAAGGGGGTTGCCGTGATCCACCTTCTGTTGTTCATACCCTTCTACAATCTCCAGGGAAGGACCCGTGACTTAATTTCAACTAATAGACTAAAGCAAAATTAATGGATTATTAATCTAATAGTTACAATATGACAACAGTGATGAGAAGCCATGCTTGTGATTATTACATTATAAGATATTCTCTTTGTAGCAGAACAATATAGTCTCTCTCCTAATTCATTTCTAGTTTTGAAGAAGCAAATAACCATGAATCCTACAACCAGAAAGAGATTAATTCCACCAATAATCAGAGAGAGGTTGGAAGTAGACTCTTCCCCAGTTGAGTCTGTGAATGAGAAGGCAGCCCATATAGACATCTGGATTGTAGTCTTGTGAAATCTGAACAAAGACCCAACTAACCTAGATGGGACTTCTGACCCACAGAAATTTTGATATAGTGGATTTAAGGCTGTAAATTTGCCATAATTTGTTGCACAGCAACAGAAACTTAATACAGATATCCCTAGATATTTAGTGACTAGAAGGACTATGACAAAAATGGCTTGAAGACCACCACAAATTCACATACAGTAGA
>NW_006922741.1:234239-235356 GCF_000298275.1 Orycteropus afer afer
CCATGAGAAAAAATGGGGAAAAAATTAAATTTAAAAAAAAAAAAAAATTGAACCAGGAACAGGGAAAAGAAAAAAAGCTGAAAAGTAGGACCTGCGATGGGAAGAATAAGAATAATAGTAAAAAAGACAAAAGTATTAATAACAACAGTTGTTTTAAAACAGGCAAGCAAAAGCAAACTAATCACCAGAAAAAGAAAGTGAAAAAGAAAAAAAAAATAATAATAATAAAACAAGAGAAAAAAAGTCAGTGGAGGACAGGGCAAGGCACCCAGGCTCCATCTGAGCACACAGACTGTGATGGAGTTCCCATGGGCCCAGAAGTTAGGTGGGAGTGGGGGATGGCTGCACCTCCCTTCACCAAGTGGGTGTGGGGTATAAGAGTAACAGGAGGAATGTCGCACCTTTTCAGTCTTGCAGGTCCAGAGTGTCCTTAGGGTTGCTGGCAAGCAGAACTTGTTCTTAAGCCCCTGGAATCTGCAAGAGTGCTATATTTTTAAATATCCAAAACGGTCAAGTCGCTTGTAAACATTCAAAATGGCAGCATCTCCTGATAGGCAAAAGTCCCCAGCTTAGCCCACCTTTCTCTTCACCTTCTCCATTTATTTATTCCCCAGCCACCAGAGCAGTCCTCCATGCAGTCCCTGGCTGGCAGGGCTGATTTTTAGGTTAATTCTTAGGTCCTACTTCCACTTGGCACTCTCAAAGCTGTCTGTGCCATGCTGTCAGGATCGCTGCCAGACCACAGCTCCATCTGTCTCCTTTTTTCTTATTTTCATGCAAATTCTTCTGCTAGTTGGGGTTTAGTCCATTTCTATATCCTCCCTTTCAAGGCTCAGGGGTCCAGGATTATCTTCTGTGTCTGTGTTAATTGGTTTCCCTTTTCTTTGTTGAAGAGGTTCTGTGCAGTCTTTCTGAGTGGTCCACCATCTTACCTGAACTTACCTCAATGTTATCCATAATTTGTTATGATCCACATTATAGAGTGCTTTTGCATAGTCAATAAAACACAAGTAATCATCTTTCTGGTATTCTTTGCTTTCAGCCAAGATCCACATGACAACAGCAATGATATCCTTCATTCCATGTCCTGTTCTGAATGCAGCTTGCATTTCTGGAA
>NW_006922741.1:238581-240081 GCF_000298275.1 Orycteropus afer afer
TTTTTTTTTTTTATTATTTCAGTTCATATATTTTACAAGAACAATTATCTTCGTTGCCCTTGCTTGATAATCCACACACCATCAGCTTACCCACAGATGAAAGGGCTCTTTCTATTTCAGAGGAAGGAGAAGGCTGTTTGATGTCATTTTGAGAAGTTTTAAAGAAGAACCTGGAAGGAAATCTAGAAGCAAAATAACAGAGGTCGAGCCTTAGAAGCTTCTGAGTGGAACAACACTGCATTTCTGCTCACAGGAAATTTCACCATTCAAATGCATTCGCTTCTCATAAAGCACCTCCTCAATTTCAGCACAAATATTGAAAACTGAGCCTGCTAAATCAGAACAAAAACACTTTCGAAAACATCTTTGAAAAAAATACAGATTTGGCACAGAGAGTCAAGAAGGATAAAAAAAAAAAAAATCAAAATGGAATGTAGTAGGAGGCAGGCAAGTTATCAGTTGGTTACGTTCCGTGAGCCTTGCAAAGTTGCAGTCGAAGAGGGAAAACACCACCATCAGCACGTAGTGCTGTGTAATGCCCTTGACTTTCTCTTTCAAATGTTCAAAGAGTCCAGCAATTATTCTGGCTAAACACTTATTTTATACTACAAACAGAGGAGATAGATTTAATATAGTAAAGGTATACTTAGACACTTTTCTTTCTCTATTCCTATTTATTTTTTTCACGCTTTCTTCTTCTTCAAGCTACCTTTCCATGTTAGTGTATCTATAAACTTTCCCTGACCACTATGTCTGATTTGTCTGGATTGAATTATATTCCCCTAGAATATGCATCAAATTCCTGGCTCTTGTAATTGTGCATAGAATCCTATTTGGAAATAGGGATTTTCTTCTGTTAAGTTAACACAGTCATAGCAGTGTGGGATAGATCCTAAGCATAGTCACTTTTGCATTATTAAATGAACAAACAAACAAGAAACAGACACTGAGGTACAGGGGGGAAGATGGATGCCACATGAGGATCATCTACAAGCCAGGAAATGCCAAGAAACCAAGGATAGCTGGGAGACACCAGAAACTAGGAATGAGGCTCAGAGACGAACTGCCCGAGGCTCTGATTTACACTTTAAGCCTCCAGAACTCTGACAAAACAAATTCCTGTTCTTCAAAGCCAGGTATTTCTGTCACAGAAGAATTAGGAAAATAAGACAAGCACTCTCATCCCAAGTAGGGCTACTTTCTCCCAGAATGTGGTGCAGCTGGTACCAAGCAAGACTTAGTTCTACTGAATCTGAAGTATGGTTAAAGCAATGGAGTCCCAGGTCAAATGAAACATCCTGTGTGAACTTGGAAAAAATGACTTAACTTCTCTAAGGTTCAGTCTTCTCACAAGGTTGCAAACCAAACCCAACTCAATCCATGGCCATTAAGTTGATCCTAACATTTGACTGCTAACCAGAAGGCTGGCGGTTCAAACCCACCAGCCACTCCTTGGAAGGAAGATGGAGCAATCTACTTCCATAGTGATACTGCCTCAGA
>NW_006922741.1:241741-242428 GCF_000298275.1 Orycteropus afer afer
GATATATTGAACAGCCAATATTAACATTAGTAATTGAGTGAAAACCATTTATGTCATCCAGGAACCTTGTGTAGCCTGTTTAAAAAAAAAAAAAATCAAGTTGATGCTGGCTCCTAGTGACCTTATAAGACAGAATAGAACAGTCCTATAGGGTTTCCAAGGCTGTAAATCTTTACAGAAGCAAACTGCCAAACTGCCTCATATTTCTCCTGTAGAGCAGTTTGTGGGTTTGTACCACCAACCTTTTGGTTAGCATCTAAATATTTAACCACAGCACCACCAGAGCTCATGTGCAGCCTGTTAGATGGTGGTAAATGCTATGAGAAAGGGGAGTAGGAGATTCAGAATATCAAGTTGGGAGCCTGGAAGTCATATTTCAAGTTCAAATAGAATATATATAGTGGAAGATTCAATTGGGAGGATGACATTTGATCCAAGCTGGATAGAAGACATAGTACAGGAAGCATGAAACTTTCAAGGGGCAGAGCATTTCAAGCATAGGAAATAGCTTGAATGATGGCCCGAAAGTGAGGCCCCCCAAGTGTAGCTAAGGAAAAACAAGTAAGACATTGTGGTTAGAGTAGATTTTGCCAAGAGGAGGGGTGAAGTCAAAGGAGATGAGGTCAGGGAACTGGGAGGAGGGGCCAGATTTTGCAGTACCTTGTGGTCATAGTGCCTAAGGCACTT
>NW_006922741.1:244318-245852 GCF_000298275.1 Orycteropus afer afer
GACCTATGCCATCCAAGATTGTGGATTTGAATTTACAGGGCATATTGGTGCTACAAATCCAAATGAAGAAAATAAAGTAAAAATAAGAAAAGAACTTTGAAATTCTTTGGGGTCCTCCAGATGCAAATGTAGACTGTTCAGTAAATTTAACTCATAGAATTCTCACAGAATAAGTACTGGTGATGAGCTCACAACCAAAGATACACTTTTACAAAGAAAAACACAGCCATGGAAAAAAGCCAGCAAATGCATCAAATAGAATCAGTGACATAAAAAGTAAAGAGAATCAGGTTAATGAGATTTTGCCAAACTGTTAAGGGAGAAGTACAAATACACAAAATGAATGTTAAGTGTGACATAATCAAAGTTACAGAGAGCTTAAAAAACAATAAGATGCTTCTTTACTCACTTCTATGCAAATATGTTTGAAATCTAGATAAAATGGACAGTATCAAAGAAAGATACATATATATTTTTTATTTTTTATAAACATGAATGTGCATATATCTATTCATGTCCCAGTTTATTTCTCTAGAATATACACCTAGTAGTGGGATTGCTGAATCAAATGGTATTTCTATTTCCAGCTTTTTAAAGAAGCATGCTACTCTTTTCCACAGTGGTTGCACCATTTTATAATCCCACCAGCAGTGCATGAGAGTTCTAATATCTCCATACCTTCACCAGTGGTTGTTATTTTCTGTTGTATTGAACTTTTCTATTATTGCTGGGATGAGATGATATCACATTTAATTTTTTTTTTTTAATTGTGCCTTCCAACCCGAACCCACTCTCTTCCTCTCCCTTCCCTGTGATCCACCCATCCTTGTGCCCTTCTTTGTTATGCATTCCTGTCTATCCAGCTTTCCCTCCATGCTGCCCCTCTGTCACCCCATGGCCGATTTCTCCAAGGGCTATATCTCTGTAGAGTAGGTGGGTGCATCGCCCTGGGTTAGGTGCTCCGCATGTAAGTCTTACTACTGTTGGGCTGAGAGCCAGCCCTTGGGAGTGAGTTTTATCTCAGGCCCAAAGTGTATCCCAGGGTCATAGCCTTGGACTCCATCCGACCAGTAATTCGGGTAGTCACTGTGATTTTATTCTATGTTTTCCTCCCACTCTATCCAGGATCTCCAGTTTTGATCCCTTCCTGGGTTGTTGGCATTGGTAACCTCAAGACTTATAAAAGGAAAGCTATGAAACATTACTACAAGTAACTGCAAGGGATCTGCATAAATGGAAGAATCTGCCTTGTTCATTGATAGGAAGACTGAATATTGTGAAAATGTCAATACTATCAAAGGCAATTTACACATTTAATGCAATCTAGATCCAGAGATCACCAACATTTTTTAAGGATATGAAAAAAAAAAATTACTAACTTCATATGGAAAGGAAAGAGACCTCAGATAAGCAAGGCGCTACTGAAGAAGAAAAACAAAATAGGAGGTCTCACACTCCCAGATCTCAAAACCTACTATAGAGCCACTGTAGTTAAAACAGCGTGATAGTGGTACAATGATAGACAGATAGACCA
>NW_006922741.1:246101-249637 GCF_000298275.1 Orycteropus afer afer
TTTATAGGTTCTCATTTTACTCTTTTGGAGAAGTCTTTTGATGTGTTTAAGTATTTAAATTTTAGGAGGTCCCAGACATCTAGTTTACCTTCTGCTGTTTGTGCTTTTTTGGTTATGTTTGATAGTCTATTTATGTCATAAATTATGGCCCCTACATTTGCTTCTATTTTTTGTTTGATGATATTTATCCTTTTGAGTTTATACATTTAGGTCTTTGATCTATCTTGAGTAAGTTTTTGTACATGGTGTGAGGCATGGATTTTTCCCATTTAATGGATTTCAGCACTTTGATGAAGATCAGCTCTCCATAAGTGAATGGATTTATCTCATATTCTCAACTCTGTCCCAATGGACTATGTGCCCTTTGGTTTAGTAGTACTAGGCTGTTTTGACTATGATGACTGCATCATCATTTTGAGATTGAATAGTATCAGGCCTCCTACTTTATTCTTCTTTAGTAGTGTTTTTCTTCTCTGTAATCCCTTCCATTTCCAAATAAAATTACTATAGAACAATCAGAGGACAAAGTTATGAAAACATTTTAGCCATAATCTAATATTTAGAATTAATAAATTGTTGGGCTTATGCACTTCTCACCACAGTTTGGGGGGACACCTAACTCAATCGGATTAACATAGTTTACAAAGACAGTGTTGTTCTACAATGTGCTGTGGTGAGTAGTGATAGGATTCTTAATCATAAGAAAGACCAGGCTATGTAGTCTACTGGAGACTGATGGACCCTCAAGACTATGGCCCTTAGTTACCCTTCAAGCCTCAATCTGAACTCACCCCAGTGGCTCAACTTTCAACCAAGCAATAGACAGATCTGTAAGGTGAAAAATAAAACTAGGAGGGTATGCACACCTTAGAACAATCAGTGATACAAGATCAAAGGAGCAGATTTTGCCCAGAGATAAAACTCACAACACAGGAAGGGATGAAAAACAAACTAATGGAAATGGTAAGGACAGGGAGGAAGTAGGAAGAGTGATGTTATATTGTGGGTATTGCAATCAATATCATGAAACAAAATAGGTATCAGTTCTTAAGTGGAAAACCAATTTGCTCTGCAAACTCATTCAAATAAAAATAAAAAGTTAAAGAAAAATAAACGACTCTACAAATAAACAGAAAAGATGAACATTTTTATAAAATTTGTCTAAAAATGATATCAAACCTTAACAAAGATTGCTTTGATTGGCTTAATGCTAGAATGTAAGTTAGATATTCACGTTAAGAATTTAAAAGTAACACTTAAAGTAATAGATATAAAATGCATAATTTTCAAACAACAAAAAAAAATGTTTTTTGTTCCCTAAAGATCTATTTTTTCCTAAAATAGAGAGATTCTTAGAATCAATTTATATACAATAATAATAATAATAATCTAGCTTTATGCTGTTTACAAGAGATTTTTACAGTTTATGAAACAGAAAGGTTTAAAGAATATATAAAGAATATGACTGACAAATATTAACCAAAAGAAAGCATAATAACATTCAAACAATATATAGGCTAAGATAAAAATCTCTGTTAAGAATAAATAATGTTATTATTTGGAAACTAAAGTTTCCAAGGTAAAATCTGAACATGCTCTTCCCTGATGGAAGAAAGAGAGAATTTCACAGAAGATTTCATAAAAACATTGTGATTTTTTAAAAAAAAACACCTCTCTTACAATGTATGCAAACATAAAAAATGACAATATAGAATATATGAATGAGTAGTTAGCAATAGTGAGCTAAGAGACTTGTTAAAACAAAACAAAACATAGGAAAGACATTGTATCTTCTTTTAAGTGAAAAAGGAAATTTTAACAAATACTGAAAATTTATTAATTAAGGTGCATATTCTCTGATTATAATGCAATGAAATTAGAAATAAGTATTAAAATTATATCTCAATAAACAATAGATTTTGAACTAAAACCAATAATAGCACCAGTAACAAATGTTTTATACAAATTATTGAATCAAAGGGGAAATTGTGGAAAATACCAAATAATTACAAATGAATGACAGGTACCATATGTCAAAAATTGAGGAATGTAATAAATGTGATCATCGGCACATCATAGGAGGGGGAAGGTTGAAGCTGTACATGTTCATAAAAGAAAAAGGAAAGATGAAAATTTTGAAATGCAATTTTTCAACTCAAGGAGTTAGAAGAAAAGAAAACAGTGTAAACACAAAGAAAGAAGAAGACAATAATCATGTTAACAGGAGAAATGAAAGAGTCAGCAAAGAAACCATCACAAAGAGGAAGGAAATTCCAGGAAAAGCTGGTGGGCTGTAAGAGCAGCTCCTGCCTATACCATCACAATGTCCTGACTTTGGCCGTGTCAAATTGACTGAAACTAGCATTGGTCTTGTCCCTAGTAAGACAGACTGAGGGTTTAGTGGCAAATTGTCCAGGAAAGTGCAAAGGTGAAAAGAACATGTCACCTTCATAGGAACTTATCAGGAGGGATTGAAGAGAAAAGAGTGGCCTCTGTTTCACATACTTATCTTATTCAATCTTCCCAACACGTTTTGTCATTTAACTGTGGCCACAATAACACTGCCACAAAAATCTCAGAGGCTTATAACCAGACATTTATAGAGTTTATGAGTCTTAGGTCTTCTGAGGGTTGGCTGATTAACTTCACCACCTGTCCTATGAGTCTAGCACAGCCTGTTATTCAACATGCAGATATGTCAATTTGCGTCTCTTACTCTTCTTGGGTGATGAAGCCAGTCTAAACAGCAAAGAAGGTGACCTCTGCTTATCATTTACTAGTCAATGAC
The DNA here is from genome assembly GCF_000298275.1 of Orycteropus afer afer. Classification (NCBI taxonomy): domain Eukaryota; kingdom Metazoa; phylum Chordata; class Mammalia; order Tubulidentata; family Orycteropodidae; genus Orycteropus; species Orycteropus afer. The sequence goes on from NW_006922741.1 coordinate 248,890, forward strand.
CAAATGGTCAAAATAATTCCTATTCCCAAATTGAAAATTGAGTAGAAAAATTTCTTCTGGCTATTTAATGGGTTGTTGTCAGGTGCCATAGGGTCAGCTCCAATGCATAGCAACCCCATGTACAACAGAACAAGACACTGCCCAACTCATCAGATAATGTTGATCTACTATTCATTTCAAGTTTTCCAGTAATGTATCAATGTTTCACTGCTATTTATAAGGTTTTCAGTACAAATTTTTTTCAGAAGTGGATAGCCCTATCCTTCTTCCTTGTCTGTCTTAGTCTGGAAGCTTTGTGAAACCTTCCCATCATGGACGACACTGCTGGTGTTGGAATGTCTGCGGCCCTGAAACCTGCCCATCATGGATGACACTACTGGTGTTGGAATGTCTGCAGCACAGCTTCCAGCCTTCCAGCAATATGCAAGCCGTCACAGTGTGACAAACTGACAGATGAGTGGGAGGAGCTACAAACTCGCATATAAGCCTGAGTGAGTACAGGGAGGCATGAAAAATCGGGTTATTAATAAAGTCCACAATAACCCTGCATAGTAGTTATTATTGCTATACCTGAGCAAGGGAGAGAGAAATAAAAAGAAAAGCCGAGAGAGTGCTACAGCACTGGGAAGCTATAATTAACTTTTGTAGAGAAATTTGGGTGGGATGGAGACTTCTTCAAAAATGAGTGAAAGGAGATTTAGTAGTTCAGTAGTTAAGTTGGAGAACATACTGAGGGAAACAAGACTTC
>NW_006922742.1:0-480 GCF_000298275.1 Orycteropus afer afer
AGTCTCCCACTATGACTGTGGAGTCATCTATTTGGCTTTTCAACTCTTTTAAAGTCTGATTTATGTATTTTGGGGCTCTTTCATTGGGTCAATAGCTATTTATTATGGTTATATCTTCTTGTTCAATTGATCCTTTAATCATTATGTAATGTCCTTCCTTGTCTTGTATGGTGGTTTTTGTCTTAAAGACAATTTGATCAGAAATTAATATTGTTGCCACTCCTACTCTCTTACAGTTGCCATTTGCTTGATATATCTTTTTCCAACTTTTGATTTTTAGTCCATTTTTTGTCTTTATCTCTAAGGTGTGTCTCTTGTAGGCAGCATAATGATGGGTTTGTTTACTTATCCAATCTGCCACTCTCCATCTCTTGAGTGGTACATTTAATCCATTGACATTCAGTGTAATTATCGAAAAGTATGAATTGGTCGCTGTCATTTTGGTATGTGTTTTTCCATGTTGTCCCTGGTTTCTTTGTT
>NW_006922742.1:4255-5760 GCF_000298275.1 Orycteropus afer afer
TTTTTTTTTTTTTGGTTAGTAATTCAGGTGTGCTGAGTTGCTCTGCAGTTTTCTTTGTGATAATGGAATCACTGTGTGGAATGTGGATGCATGTCCCTGTTCATTGTGAAGAGGGTTTAGGATTTGAGTTGACAGTTATTGTGGTGTCTTAGTGTGGTTTTTCAATAAAAATGGGTGCTGAAGGTCGATCTGTGGAGTGGCTGCTGGTCTGCTGTTGTGTTTTCTCCACTGCTGCAGGAACCCCTCTGATACCCTGTTTTCTTGGCCATTTGGCACTCCTCAGGGTAGGTTCTCCTATTTTTTTATTCTTTCAAGCTGGTTATGCTGCCTCTCCCTCTTTTCTACTCCTACTCCACTGAGTTAGGTGTTCTCTGACTTAATGAGCTGCTCAGAGTGCCAGAATGCCTGCTTCAAACTGCTGCACCTAGTTTTTCAGGCACTAAGATGTTAGAGGGAACTAACGTGTGAACTACAGGTAATAAACCATCATCCTCTCTTGACTGTAATCTTCACTGAAGAAGATGGCCAGGTCTTTTATCTATGGTGTTTTTGGGTGATTTCAACCATTTGTGCCACTCCAGGACCAAGGAGGCAGAACAAAGAGTTGGGTGAAAATGAGGACATGTTCAAAGTCATTACCATCGTATCTTTTTGTTTTTGTATTTGCATAATCCTAGTACTTTCATTTGGATGCTATGTTTAAATATACTCATTATTTTTGAAGGCTAGTGGTTCAAAACCAGTAGCCACTTCTCAGAAGGAAGGTTGGGAAATCTACTTCTGTAGAGGTACTGTCTTGGAAACCCAAGAGGTGTTGCTATGAGTTGGATCTGATTCAATGGCAGTGAGTTTAGTTTTCGGTTTATTGATGAAATTAATGTTTATTGTGTCTTTAATATACAGTAGGCACAGAGTATACAGCTATGAATAGGGCAGATACAATCCTCAACTTTGTGAACTCTGTGGGTCTGTTTTCTGACATTGTTGTCTGTTTGCTTTTTATGAAGAACACAATGAATGAATATATTGTAGAAGTCTTTATCTTCTTTCCTATACATGAGTTGACACAACAGGGCACTTTAATATATATTGTTGTTTAGGAGGTTTGGTGGCATAGTGCTTAAGCTCTCAGTTGCTAATGGAAAGACTATTCAAACCCACTAGCCACTCTTTAAGAGAAAAAATGTGGCAGTTTGCATGTGTTACAGATTCACAGCCTTAGAAACCCTAGGGAGCTGTTCTACTCTGTCCTACAGGGTCACAATGAGTCAGAATCAACTTGATGACAGTAGGTTTTTGTTTTATACATACACCTACTTCTCATGTATGGACTATTTTGTTATCTGACATTTTGCATTTATAACAACTTTGAAAAAATTATCACACAGCACTTCTGATAGTCCAAGCCCCATGTTGGGCCCCAGTCAGGCTCTGCACACACCCTACAGCCACCCTGAATGATTAACCAAAGGCCAACTTCTTCTATTTTTTTTTTTTTTAATTAG
>NW_006922742.1:7990-17476 GCF_000298275.1 Orycteropus afer afer
CTTGGGTTTTCTAGGTATAGGATCATATCATCAGCAAATAGGGATAGTTTGACTTCTTCCTTACCAATATGGATGCCTTTGATTTCCCTTTCTTGCAAAGGCCAACTTCTTCCATTCATCTGCGATGTCTCAGCCTGGCCAGAGGGTACAGGGCAACTGCAGTATGCTGTGACATCCTGGGAGGTAAAGGGGATGCCCAACAAGGGCCCAAACATGCTGGAAAACTTGGTGAGGTATGGTGGGAAGGGGAGAAGAAGGAGGGACCAAGTGGGGAGGTAGATGAGTGAGATCCCTAGCCAGTGTGGATGCTGGGAGGTGGTGGATAGTGGGCAACACCCAACCACTACCACCACTGCTCCTAATGCCCATGGACTCCATGGTGGTGGATAAACCATGGTGGGGAAGGGGGTCTTCTGCACCATGCTCTCCATGAGATGTGATTGGGTCACCCAATAGATTATATGCAACAGAAGGGGACCCCAGAACCTAAGATAATGGGCAGCCACTGACTCTCCTAACATTATTTTGCATAATGACCAAGTCTTTGGAACCTAACCATGTCAATAAGTGAGGAGCGGGTATACTTTAAATCGTTAAAGTGTTTAGCAAAGAACAAAATGAAAAATGTAGTTTTCTATCCTTATCTGATTCTCTTTCCAACTTCTTACATTTTCTTAAGACTCTTTCTGGGAAAAAAAAATAGAAAAAATAAAAATGTATATATATATTCTTGCTTATCTACAAAAAAGGGATATTAATTATTCATTTTTATTTGAATTTAAATCTTTGTTATTATCACATGCACTTCTACCTTGTTTCTAATGGCAATAGAATACTCTATAGGTGGACAAACCATGATTAATATAACTAGCCCCCATTGAATAGCACCATTAACTATTTTATAACAAAAACATTTGAATAAATATAGACTGTACTCTAATAAAGATGTTATCAGTGAAGGATGCAATAGAAAGTTATTTAATTCATACCAAAAGAAAAATAGAGATTATAATAGCAAATATTATTCTGATGTTATGACCCTATCATGAAGGAGAGTCCAGTAGTCCAGAAGTCATTACCTCCATGTGTAGCAAAGGGCCAGAGAGTCAGTCCTAAGACAGTGAGTAGTTACTGAACACACTTGAAAAATATTAGCTTTTAATTTTTTTTTCTTTCTTTGTGATAGAGATAAAAGCTTTTCTATAAGAAGTCCCTTCAAAAGCAAGAAAACATTCTGCTAATACAACACATGTATAGTGAAGACTTCTACCACATGTTTAGTTAAACTGGTAGAAGAGTAATGACACTTTCTTTTGACCAACAATTTCAGGTGAAATTCACACATTGTCCTATTGTCACATCTCCAATGATATCTATGTCTCCTATGGAAGGCAGTTGATGTGAAGCACAGCAGTGACTTTGCTGAAGGGACTGTCCTCTGCTTGCATGGGGCTGTGAGAAACCCTGACAGCCCATGAAATTCATCACACATAAGCACCTTGACAATGAAATGAGAGCATTCTCCTGGAACATCTCACCAGATGCTTCCATGATACCTGTCAGTGTGGTTCACTTCTCTCCATCAAAGCCTTGCCAACAGTATGTGTGTGCTGTCTTGAACTTCCAGAGATCATTTTGTGTTGGCAGGTCCCATAGGTATTATGATTGAGATTTTTTTTTTTTCTTTTTCTGTTTTTAAGCTCACTTGTTTGAACAAAGACAATGAAGGCCTGATCAACGAGTTAGCATCAGTTTCTAATGAGGGAGATAAATGTGTGAACTGGTTCATTTTTTTTTATTAAAAATGTACAGGGAGATACTATGCACATAGGAGACAGAGGATGGTCACTTTCAAATGTCTTGTTACTCACACTAGTAGCTTTGTTTTCTTGTGGGTTTGTGGCATGAGTTACAGTACTTACTCCCTGACACACACCTTTTTTTTTTTTTTTTTTTTTAACTAAGGGGATGTGTGACTGAATGCTTTTAGTCTTTAAACCTGTAGTGCTTCTGACTCAACATCATTCTAAATGTTGAAGATTATGTACTCTGAAACTGTGAAATTTAAAGCTCAAACAATTCAATCTGTAGACACAGCTGAACAAACCAGAAAACTTAACTTGTGAAAGAAACATTCCCACAAACTGAACTAATCTGTAGTCCCACTCTGCTGGACCTTGACTTCAAGTAATACAGGCTCAGAAGATGTCAGATAGTTTCTCCCTCAAAAGTAAGATTCACTCTCTTAAAAGAGTTAAATTTTTAACATAGTTTTAAATAATCTTAAACTAAAAAAAAAAAAAAAACTAAAATCATGCTAAGGAATAATAAAATATCCTTAACTCAGCTGCCTCTTATAACAAAATCAAACCGAAAAATAGTTCTGCCAGGTCCCTACTGCTTCAAGTCACTAGCATATGATTTAAACAGTGGATCAGCTTGGCCTAAGGAGAATCCTAGGTCTTCCTGGGGGCTTGGATTACTCTCCACGTGAGTCTGGGAAGATGAAATGTGGCCATTGTCAGTGTAGTAGGAGCTAAAGCTATGCTTCTCCAGATGAGAACCCCCAATCAAAGAGTTATGATTCTAAAACACAGGAGCTAAAAAAAAATATCAAAAGCCCTGTAGGTCTTAATATGTATAATTCATGAGATTTTAAAGACAAAGAAGTAAGTTTGAAAACCACACTCTGTTGTATTTAATCACATATCCTATCTAACTCCTTTAAAAATCATTTTTTATCAGTAAACTAGCTCTCACTGTCCTAAGAACCAAAGTGTTATTTTCCCCCCGTTTCTCTGTGTTATGAATGTGTGCAATCTTGTTAACTCCGTCTCTTTGATTATAATCATGAGGCGGTGTTGTGAGTGACAGCTGCGGCCACAAAGTGCCGTGATCGTGGTGCTTGTAGCAGGAGAGGGGTGCAGACGTGGTCTTAGATCAGAAATATTCCAACTGTCAGAGGGAATCTTAACATGCTCTTAGTAATTGGAGTGTGTTTACTGTATTCTCTTTCATTGTCCTGTATTCAGAATCACCAGATTTCATGTCAAAAGACTCAGAATATAACCAAATCCTATCTTTACCTACTTAAGAAAATGCCTGGTGCCTCCACCAAACCCACGAAGCAATTGAATAAAGCTTTTACTTCGACTGTTCTTTAAAGCAGTGCTTTCCCTTATCTCTTGCCTTTTGTATTTCCCTGGGGCCTCTTCTTGACTGCTGTTTCAAAGAAATAACTTTTCTGAGTGGAACATGGGGACTGTGTAACTCAAATGGATGTGAAAACCTGGACGAAGAGGATTGCTCAGGAGTATTTCCCAAGTAGTGTAGTGAATTCTCACTCTTGCCTCCATGAATAGTCAAGTTTCTTACTATAGGAAGGTATTTTAATTCATTCAGAGTTACAACAATCAAAAGCAGCACCATGTGTAAATATGTATGATTTTGTGTGTATATAAATATTCATGCATAGAGTTTATTAGCTACAGCCTGTGTCACTAAGCCCAGGTGTCCAGTAGTATAATTTAAAAAAACACATTCCAGATTTCAATGTTTAAAACATTTAAAGTCATTATGAAATATCTGGTAACCAGTAAGGTTCATACAATTTGGTCTTGCAGAAATACATCACTGTAGATATATGTATGTGTTGTGAAATATATTAAATATATTCCTATATGTGAAAAAAAGTTTTTTATTCCATAAATATCAGTAATGTACTCCATGTCAAAATATGGTAGACTTAATTCATTTCTAGTGAGTTAAAATTCAAAGCAAAGATTTAAAGATTCGTTCATAAGTTGATGGCCAAAAACAATACTTGATCATCAATTTAGAGGGGAATGAAGCTCTGGAACCACTCTTTTCCCTAAGAGGGTGCAGCAATTTCTGATGCTGAAAATACAAATTTAAAGAGCCTTATATGGGAGACAGGAGGTATAACCAAGGCCTGAGTCATATTGGAAATTGCATTGGGGAAGCCCTCCCTAAGGTAAGGTGGCATATGTGGAGAATAAAGCAGAAAAACCTACCTGATGGGCTGAGAAAGTTGGCTACATACTTACAGTGTATGTATCTCTGGAAGAAATGAAAAAAGTAAAAAAAGAAAAGAAAAAAAAAAGTTCTCTTGTGAATTCCTAACTACAACCTCCTTTTTGCAGGTTTGGAGGTAGAATTCGCTGCCAAGCTAAACATTTAGTTTATGTCACATTGAGTTGGCTGTGCCTCCTAGATACTAGATTTGAGAACTTTCCTAGCTCCTAGCAAAGAAAAGAAAAAAAAAAGGTGCAAGAGGGTGTGTGTGTGTATGTTTATGTGTGAGGTATATATATATATATAGAGAGAGAGAGAGAGAGAGAGAGAGAGACATATATATATATACACACACATATATATGCCATATATATATATATATATATATATAGAGAGAGAGAGAGAGAGAGAGAGAGAGACATATATATATATACACACACATATATATGCCATATATATATATATATATATATATAGAGAGAGAGAGAGAGAGAGAGAGAGATATATATATATATACACACATATATATGATATATAACATATGTGTGTGTGTGTATATATATATATATACATATATATATATATATATATATATATATACAGAGAGAGAGAGAGAATGAGTATATTAGAATCAATGTACACAGTATACAACATATTTGATACATATATGAAGAAATAAAATTAAAAGTATAGTGGAGAAAATATAATAGAACATATATATATATAAGAATTTATATATATAGAACATAATATCTAGTAATCAATTTAAATATAAGCCAAAAATAAACTCTAGAAATTAATATTTTAATAAAAATTAAATGGTCATACATGAGAATAAACATACTGGAGAGAGAATTAGTGACAGAGCTGAAGAAATTATAGTTTAAAAAAATTACACAGGAAATATCCTTTAAGTGAAGAGCATTAATGTCATGTATTGAGGAGAACTTAGGGGACACATAGGAGAGAGTGAGAAGGTCCAGCATGCATAGTGTCAATGGTCCAGGGAGAATTCAAGACAGAATGGGGAGAACATACAGCAAAATGTGACACACACGATTCCAGACTTGTTGAAAGATACCAACAGGCAGATTCAGAAACCAGTGAGTTCCAATTAGAATAATTAAGATAAATATTCACCTAGACATGTTTTAGTGAAGTTACAGAACAATAAAGGCAGCAGCAACCAAAATCTTAAAATTTCCCAAAGAGAAAAAAATATGACCTAAAAAATAATTAATTAATTAATGGCTGAATTCTAAGCACTAAAAATATAAGGTCAAGAGAGATCTCTGATCACCTCAAAGTGCTGAAAAAACATGCATGTTAGTCTAGTGTTGTTATTCCAGAAAAAGCTGTCTTCCAAGAAAAAGGTAAAATAGATACATTTTCGACCAAACTGTCCCTAAAATTACTGATTCTTCACAGGCTTGTAATGGGAGGAACTTTCTTTAGGAAGCACAGAAAAAGTGTGTGAGAATGTCAAAGTATAGGAGGAAATAAAATGCTTAACATGTGGGTAAATCAAAACTAATATCAAATAATAAACCATAACAATGATACTTAATATGTGGGGTTAAATCATGATATAAGTAAAATATAGACAATCATAACATTTAACCTGTAGGAAATTATTAGATTTGAACATTTAGGCTCCTCGTAAGAGTCTGGTAAGTTGTGGTGTTGAAGAATACTTAAAGTACCATAGACTTCCAGAAGAAAGAACCAATCTGTCCTGGAGGAAGTGCAGCAGGAATGCTCCTTGGGAGTGAGAATAGCCAGATTTGGTCTCACCTACTTTGGTCATGTTGTCAGAAGGGACCATTCTCTGGAGAAGGATGTCATGCTGGGTAAAGTCAGCAAAGAAGGGGAAGGCCCTCAAAAAGATGGATTGGCACAGTGGCTGCAGCCATGGGTCAAGAATAGCAAGGATCATGGGGCTGGCACAGGACCAGGCAGTGTTCACTCTGTTGTACACAGGGTCGCTATGAGTTGGAGCCAACTCATTGCAGCGAACAACAACAGAAGATGAGTAATCATTTTACAAATCATTTTAGACTTTGATAAGATGCACAGGATGCTTCTTCAATTAACTACTAAAGTCACAACAACAGAGTGGGTATCTTCCAGATAAGCAGAGGAAGAAAATTAAGAGAGGAAAGATCCTTTACTCTTGTTTTCCTTACTTTGTAAAGAACATTATTATAGATAAAGTAGGTCACTACCTGTTAAAGAAAATGGATTTTTCATATATTAACTGGGAATATATAGTAGTCCTAAACTGGTATGCAGTGAAGAGCAGAAGTTCAAGATATATTTTTAAAATTGACAAAACCAGAAAGATAAATGGACAAATCTACTAATTAATAAAAATCTACAAGGGTTAAAAAAATGACCTTGTGGAATTTTCTTGACCTGGTAAGCACAGAATACACAACCTTTTCAAGCTTACATTGAGATATTTACAAAATTTGATAACTTAAAAGGCAATAAAGAATGTTTCAGTAAGTTTTTTTTTTGTTTTAAGTAGCTACAGTACAAACATGTTCCAACTACATGCAATTAAATTAAAAATCGATGATGAATAATTTTAAAAACCCACTGCTGTTGAGGTGATTCTGACTCACAGCACCCCTAAAGGACAGAGTGGAATTGCCCCCACAGCATTCCCAGTGTTGTAAATCTTTATGGAAGCAGAATGCCACATTTTTCTCCCACAGAGCAGCTTGTAGGTTTGAATAGCCAACATAATGGTTAGCAGTCAAATGCTTAACTCCTCCAAGTTTCATATATTTAGAAATTCTATGACTCATTTATTATTATACTCATTTATAAGAAATAAAAATTTCTTACAACTGGGTATAATTAAAATACTTCATATTGAAGACATTAGGATGTACCTAAATATATTTTAGAACAAAATATATAGCTTTAAAGCCTTTATTTTAAAAAAACAAAAGTGGCCTGAAAATAATATATTTAATGGTCCTATCTAAGAAATTAGTTAAAGGACATTAGAATAGATAGAGTAGTTTGAAGAAAGAGAACAAGGATAAGAACATATATAAACACAATAACAAATTAAAAAAATAGAGCCCAAAATCCAATTGGTGATGCTTTGAAGTTTAAAATTTATAGCTGCAGGACAAATATAATGGAACTAAATAGTAGTGACACAAGTAAACATTAATAAGCCAGAAAACAAGCCGTTCTGTAGATGCCTCAAAAATTTGTTTTAATGGGCAAATTTCCAGAATTTTAAAAACATATCTCAAGAAAATGAGAATTTCTGAATAACAGTTTAACCATAACAAGATTATAAACATTTGTTTAAAAAGTTAGAAAGAAATACTATACACAGACAACATTTCCTGAGATAATTACAGCATAAGGAACTGATATTTACAAACATACCAATTCTTTTGGAAAATATGCAGGTTTAAACTTGGTGTCAAAATCAGATAAGAAAATTATGAGAAAGGAGAATTACTAGCCAATCAAAAACCTAAACAAAGACTTAGGTAATTAAAACCAGCAAGTTATAAAGGACAATGCATTGGTTGGAAAATTTCTTTGAGTCACCACCAAATATTGAAGTTGTTTCAATACAAGAATGTCTAGTGAAGGAAGTGACCTTACTAATAAGTTACAAGCCAGATGCAAACAAAACTCATTATTTATATGTGATTTTCAACATAGAAAACTAAAAATAATGTAGTGACAAAATATTATACTCAATATACTTTAGCCAGATTGCTAGAAATAACATAAACATAAGTTGTAAATTCATCTCCATCTCTACACCACATCAGTAATCAGTCAGGAAGTACAGTTTAAAGAACAGCTGGTGGAACAGTGTTTAAGGCATTTGGCTGCTAACCCAAAGGTCAGTGGTTCCAAACCATCAGGCACTCTGTGGAAAAAGATGAGATCATTTACTTCTGTAAAGATTTACAGCCTTAGAAACTCAATTGGAGGTGGCTATGAGTCAGAATCAACTTGATGGCAGTGAGTGAGAATACATAAAACAGGGTAAAAAATAAATCTGACAAAGGAGTGTATGATTTTTATGAAAAATCAGAAAATTTGTGAAGAAATGCTATTGACCACAGCAAGGAACTCTCCCATAATTTCAGTGCAGAGCCCCTCAGTTTCTAACCACTGCCAGCTGTCAGACCAGCTCTTTCCTCTTGTCCCCTTGATGTTCCCAATCCCTTCCCCTCACCTGGCCTTTCCAACTGCTGAGCCCTGTATTTGTCCGCTTGCTTGTGACCCCCTTCACATGCTGATTTTTCTCCTCACCTACTGCATTTTCCACATACAACCTTCCCCCATATAAATAACATGCACACGCATGTAAAGTGCAAACTGCCTGGGAAACTAACACTTGAGAGGATTGCTTAGTTTGCCCAAAAAACAGGTAACACACATTATTGGCATAGAAATATGGTACTGGAAAATGTCGAGACACAACAAGGTGATCAGCTGAAAGTGAAAAGGGAAGTATATTTAGCAATTTGAGAGCAGGGAAGGTATTTTTTCTTCAAATCCTCTTCTACCTTCATTCACTGGTGCAATAATCAATGTTTGCCCCACCACTCTGCTGAGCAGGCTTCTCTTCTTACATTCAACTAATGAATACCAGCCAGGAAAGTGAGGGATAGCGAACCCCAAGAGGACAACAGAGCAGAGCAACAGCTAGGGAACTAGGTAAGGGGAGTGACCCAGGCCCCACCCTCACCAGCCAGGAAAGCAGGGGAAATAGAAGCCAGAGGTGAGGACAGGGAAGAGCAGCAGCCAGGGACCCAGATAAGGGGAGGGACCCAGGTCACACCACCACCAGTGAGAAGAGCAGGGAAAAGAAAAGCCAGAGGGAACAGCAGAGCAGAGCAGCAGCCAGACATCCAGGTAAGGGGAGGTGTCCAGGCCCAAGCCCCATGAACCAGGAAAGTGGGGGAAAGAGAAGCCAGGGGGACAGCAGAGCAGAGCAGCACCAGGGGTCCAGGTAAGGGGAGAGCAGAGAGGTTTTGAACAGCTAAGTGAGACAAACTTGTCTATCAGTTTGTCATACTATTGTGGCTTCCATGTTGCTGTGAGGCTTGAGGCTGTACCAGTGGGGTTTCAAGTGCCAGCAGGGTTGCACATGGTGCACAGGTTTCAATGCAGCTTACAGACTAAGATGAAGGAAAAGACCATCCACTTCTCAAAGAATTGGCCAGGGCAAAACTTATGAATAGCAGAGAAACACTGTCTGATACATTAATGCACAACCTTATGAATAGTCCGGAAACATTATCTGATACAGTGCAGGAGAATGAGCCTCTTAGGTCAAAAAGCTCTCAAAATACAACTAGAGAGAGGCGGGGCAAGATGGCAGACTAGGCAGAAGGATTGCACAGACCCTCTTCAACAAAGAAAAGGGAAACCAATTAACACAGACACAGAAGATAA
>NW_006922742.1:53394-64273 GCF_000298275.1 Orycteropus afer afer
TTTAAAGGGTGGATTGCACTTCAACATAAAGAGAATAAAAAATTCTTACAATAGGATTGAAAAGCAATGTAATGATAAATGGAAAAAAGATTGACGTTGTCAAGGATTTCATTTTACTTTGATCCACAATCAATGACCACAGAAACAGTACTCAGTCATGAAATCAATTGATGTGTTTTATTGGGAAAATCTGAAAAAGTCTTCCATAAAGTGTTGAAAAGCAAGGAGGTCACTTTGAGGACTAAAGTGTGCCTTACCCAGCCATGCTCTCTTCAATTGTCTCATAAGCATTCAAAAGCTGGGCAGTGAATAAGGAAGACAGAAGAAGAATTAATGCCTTTGAATTATGGTGCTGGTAAAGAATATTAAGTATATCATGTACTGCCAGAAATTTGAACAAATGTATTAGAAGAAGTACAGCCAGAATATTCCTTAGAAGCAAGGAAGGCTAGATTTTGTCTCATGTAAGTTGGACATGTGATCAGAAGGGACTAATTCCTGGAGAATGACATTATGCTTAGAAAGTAGAAGGTCAGTGAAAAGGTGGAAGATACTCAGGGAGACAGATGGACACAGTGGCTGAAACCATGAGTCAAGCATAGCAAGCATTGTGGGGACGGTCCAGGACTGGGTAGTGTTTTGATCTGTTGTATGTGGGAACCGACCCAGTACCACCTAACAACTAACAACAACAGAATTATAATGCAATTAATTCAGAAGAATTAAAGAAGTGTCATTCATAATGCATTGTGCCAGTGTATGTGTATATAAGTGTGTGTGTGAGAGAGAGAATGTGAGAGAGTGAGTGTGCAAGAATGAAAGAAAGAAGAAACCAAAAACATAAAGCACAAAAAGTAGATAGAAATGAAGGAAATACTAAAAATAAAAAAGTACAAGTGATAAAATGATTTGGTCACTTTGCCAAACTTTAATAAAATTACTTAAGTATTTTTCTTTCTCCCAATAGGGTAAAGGAAAGGTACGTATTAGTGAACCCAGCAGTGTCGTTCCTCCTTACAACCAGTTAAGCAAAGCAGACAAACGCTGTCCGAGGTGAACTCAGAAACTAGAGCCGAGCAGTGTTGAACCAGAAACGCAGGATCCTTGATAAGACTCTTCAGCACCCTCGCTCCTTACCTGGGAAGTGATCCTCAACCTTTCCATGCCACCAATTCCCCCTCAGAGTTCAGGAAGCGAAGACATTGAGGAAGGCTCCAGAGAGCTGCATGAGCTTTGCTATTTCAAGCTGTCACAGCTGCAAAATTGCTCAATGTCACTCCCCAGGGAGTGCAACTGAATTCCAAATGTGACATTTGTCAGTGTGGAAAGGTGGTGCCTCTGACTGCTGAGAGACTGTCACCAGTCTGTCTGATGGATGGACTCCCTTCGCGGAGGATCGGGCGCCACTGCCTTGTGCTCTTGCAGCTGGTCAGTGTGACCTTCCTGAAGCAAAGGAAGGAGGGAGTAAGGACAGAGGCCGGAGGGAGATGCAGAGATACAGAGAACACCCAAGGACTTCTTTCTTTCCTCCCCTCGCACTCCTGGGTATCTTCATTATCACTTCGCCATTCCCCTCCACCACCGTGTCCCCTTTACCCTGACCGTGCACCAAGAGCATTCCACTACCAAATCGATAGCTCGTCTTCATTTCTCCAGCCCTGTCCTTTTCTCAGGCATAGCGGTCCCCGGTGTGTGTCGAGTAGCATGACTGGTCTATCTTTTGTCTCCTAAAAGTTATGCCCTTCAAAGTTTTTGAGGGTAGCTTCTTTAGTTTCTGCATCACACAAGTTCAAAATCCAGGAACTGTGTTGAGAAGGAGTGTTATGGATTGAATTGTCCTTCAAAAAGAAGTGTTGTAAATCAAACCTCTGTACTGTGGACATAATCCCTTTCAGGAATAGGGTATTCTTGCATATGCAAATGAGGGCATAGCAGTGTAGGGTGTGTCTTAAGCCAATCGATTTTGAAATATAAAAAGAGCAGAGCAGTCTTGCAGCCAAACTACAGACAGTTCTATAAAGCGGACAGTAAGACTTCTCAGATTAATCAACCATACAGGACCAAAAGGCCAGCATTTGCCCCAAAACAAACCTCAGAAAGCAGGAATGAGTAGGAAAGAAGGATGAATGGACACAGGGAACGCAGGGAGGAAGTGGGACGAGTGCTGTAACTTTGAGGGGAAGGCAAGTAGCGTTATGAAACAAAATTTGTAAAAAGTCTTGAATGGAAAACTAATTTGTTCTGTAAACTTCCACGCAAACCACAATAAAAAAGAGAGAGAGAGATAAAGCAGATCAGACTCAGAAGAAAGAAAGCAGACACAAAGTAGAATAAGACACCATGTACAGATCACCTAAGAACCAAGGCTGAACGAGACAAGACCTCACTCCAGAGCTCACACAGAAAGAAGGACTTCCCCAGGAGACACCACTCTCAATTTGGACTCATAGCCTCCTAAACTGTGAGACAATAAATATCCATTTGTCAAGGCCACCCACTTGTACAATTTCTGCTCCAGCAGCACTAAGAGGTCAAGCCAGGGAGACAGGTTGTGTCCTCCATCCAACATCCTCCCTCTACCATCCTCCCTCCACTGTGTCTTTGGTGCTTGAGTACCAGAAGGGTGCACTGGGGGTAGTGGTGGTGGGGTGCTGTGCCAGATACTGCTCCAGCCATCCTCCCTCTCCCAAACTCCCACCCCTCTGGTAATATCTCACCTGGATACATTATGATGCATGAGAGCTCCCATAAATTCCAACCCGTGACTCTAGCTCTTATGACCATCAAACACTGTTACTGTTGTTAATATACTATGGCTGCTGTTTTATTGAATTACTAGTCTTCATAAATTTCATATGTTGTTAAATCCATTGCTTTGGATGTCGCTGTCATTGCTCACTGTCCCTGAGTTGATTGTGACTCATGGGGACTCCATGTGTGAAGAGCAGAACTCTGCTCCCCTGGGTTTTCAAGGCTGTGGACATTTGGAAGCCAACCACTGGCTTGTCTTCTGAGTGGCTTCAAACTGCCAACCTTTTGGCAACAAGTCAGGCACTTAAACATTTGCATCACTCAGAGACCTGTTTTGTCATAAACCATTATGTCATATAAGAAATAAAGGCCAGGGAAGAAAGCAAACCCAGAATAACTAAGCTAGGAGCCTAAATGTTGCTGTGTTTTCTATTTCCACAGATATCCTTTCTTTATCACGCAACTGGAACTCTTGCCGACCCAAAACACGGGTCTCGTGACAAGCATGACTACTGAGCCATAGAATAAACCTCACAGGATCGATCCCGCAATATGGCCACTTTTCCTATATTTATCCTACTTTCTTTTCTTTTTCTTTTCCCCATCCACTTCTACCAGATTTGCTTACCTGTTTGCAAGGTCAAAATACAACTGAATTTATAATTTAAAAGTAGGGAATGACTACAGTGAAGGTTGTAATAATGGAAGAGTCATCCTTCATTGTGCACCTACTATATACAGGCCTGTTGTGGTAGTTAAGGTCGTTGTCAACTTGGCTGGGCTTGGTAGAGTGGCTGGGCAGCTGGTGGCAGTTATTCCCCATGATAAGACTGACAATCAACTCCATGGTGAGATCTACCACAAGCAGCTGAGTAGCTACCTTTGGGGTGTGGTCTGTTTTTTGTGTATATAAGGAGCAGCATTGGGAATAGTCTCTAGCTTGTGACACGTTTGAACCCTGCATGTAAGCATGTTGTTGTTCAGCAGCCTGCCATGCTCTGCCGACCTTGGGACTTTCAATGGACTTGAATTAATGGCCTGCCGTGTGGTTTGGTAACATCGGGACTGTGCCTTTTTACTTGTCAACCTTGGGCTTGTCAGCCTCAGCAGCCAGCAGCTGAGTGAAGAAAAGCTTCTAGCTTCAGTGGGCCAGGAGCAGGAGGCAGAGCTGAAGCCCAGGGTTGAGGGGCTTTCAACCAGTCCCTAGAGCCTGGCACTTTGAACTTGGACTTAAAGCCTCCAAACTGTAAGAGAATAAACTCGTCTTTGTTAAGGCCATTCCATTTGTGGTATATATTCTTGTCAGAGTGGCAGTAGGGAACCAGAGCAGAATATGGTACCAAGAGAGTGGGGTGCTGCTCTGACACATACCCAAAATGTGCAAATAGGAGTGGAGTGCATCCTTGACCCAAGACCCTGGCAGAGAGACCCCGACATGTGGCATGAATGACAGCAGGAGCAGAGCCCAGAGACCGGCATTAAACAGCAACAGGCTTACCAGGCCATGGCGAGGAAAGCTGGGTATCATTGCACAGGTGGTTTCCTGGCAGAGTGGGATGCCTTTGGATGCTAATTGGTGAAGAGACCAGCATAAAATGGAGCAGCATGTTGGCCAGCCCATGGAGCAAGAAAGCTAAGTGTCCTTTGAGCAGGAAGATTTCCTGTGGAGTGCGGGTTGCCTTTGACATTAGTAGGCAGAAGTGGAGAGACTAAGGAAATGGGAAGCAGAGCTGCCTCGTCCTCAAAGGGTAGGGACCATGGCCTTTGGGGGTGGAACCACCATAGGTTTCAAAGGTTTCAAGAGGTTAGTTAATACCTTCACCAGTCCCTGTGTTCTAGTTCCCTAGTGCTGCTTCAACAGGAATAACCACAAATGGGATGGCTCAAACAAACAGGGATTTATTTTCTTACAGTTTGGAGGCTTTAAGTCTGAGTTCTAAGTGCCAGGCTCTAGGGGCTGGATGAAAGCCCCTCAACCTTGGGCTTCAGCTCTGCCTCCTGCTCCTGGCCCACTGGAGCTAGAGACATTTCTTCACTCAGACAGCTCCTGGCTGCTGAGGCTGACAGACCCAAGGTTGACAAGTAAAAAGGCACAGTCCCAATGTTACCAATCCACACAGCAAGCCATTGATTCAAGTCAATAAAGGTCCTAAGGTTGGCAGAGCATCACAAGTTGCTGAACAATGACATGGCTACATGTAGGGTTCAAGCACCATAAGCTAGAGACCGTTCCCAAAGCTGTTTCTTGTATACTGGAAACAGACCACATCCCTAAGGCAGCTACTCAGCTGCTTGTGGTAGATTCCCCCATGGAGTTGATTCCCAGTTTCTTCATGGGGAATAACTACCAGCAGCTGCCCAGCCACTCAGCCAGGCCCAGCCAAGTGGACACACCACCTTCACCACCACAGCCTGTTGCCTACATTATGCTCATTTCATTCTCTCATGGGGTTACTGAAGCCAACATCTTTGCTGATACACAAATCGTGGCCTACAGATGAGGAAACACTTATGCAAGTAGCATAGTAATAGCTATGTGAGCACAAGAGTGCCAGAGAAGAGCCTAACCTTGGGCCCTAAGCACAGTGCTTTGCTCAAAGAAACACACAAAACAAAAAAAAACCTCACCATCATTTTGATTCCGACGTATGGCGATGCCATGAGTTGCAGAGCAGAACTGCTCCATAAGGTTTCCTAGGCCGTAATCTTTTGTAGGAGCTCTGGTGGCATAGTGCCTAAGGCACTGGCTGCTAACCAGAAGGCTGGTGTTTCAAACCCACCAGCCACTCCTGGGAAGGAAACTTGGGCAATCTAGTTCCATGGTGATACCACCTCAGAAACCCAAGGAGGGGTCACTATGATTTGGGTCCTACTCGATGGCACGTAACAACAACAATGACAGGCTGTAATCTTTAAGGAAGCCGATCACCAGACATTTCTTCATGGCACTGCTGGGCAGGTTCCAGCTGCCAATTTGTAGTTAATGTTCAAGTGTAAACCACTTGAACCACCAGAAAGCTACTGAAAGAGTCAGCTCAATAAATGCAGTAGGAGAATTCACGGTGACTCCCATGTGGCCATCTGGTGTGTGATAATAGCTCTCCACATCTCTGCAGGACGCCTGCATCTCACAGGGTGCTGACTGCTGCCAAGGTTGGTGCCCTCTGAAATATGAAACTACAAGGTGGAATTGTGTAACTTGTTCAGTAAGTCAAAGAACAACAAAATGCAAATGGAATGCACAGTTATTTCCAATGTAGTTAATTTTTCTTGAATAGTAAGTAGTAAAAATTTTGCCTAAAATGGAAATGTTGTTGTTGTTATGTGCTGTGGAGTTGGACCCAACTCATAGTGACCCCTCCTTCTGTTTCTGAGGTGGTATCACTACGGAAATAGATTGCCCAACCCTCCTTCGGAGGAGTGGCTGGTGGATTTGAACTGTGTCTTCTGGTTAGCAGTCAAGTGCCTTAGGCACTTGAAAAATGAAAACAAGTTTGTAAGGAAATACAACAGGTATGGAAACCTTAATAGGACCACAATGGCTTGGTTTTTTGCTAGCTTTACTCTTCTATATTTTTTTCCCCAAAATTTTCTTTTTAAATTGAAAAAAATCTGTAGCAATAAATGTTATTCCACTTAAAAACAGACAAGTAAAGATTCATTTGTTAATGTTGTGGAGAATTCAGTCTATCACAGAATACTTCTGATATGCTTTTACTTTTTATAATTTGCATTTATTCACTCACAGTGCCAGCATGGCTTTTCAAGAATTCGATCATTGTTTAATCATTGTCGTTGGTTTTGGGTTCTGTAGAGTCAGCTTTCAACTCCCAGTGACCCCTTGTGACAGAGCAGAATGGACCCATAGGGTTTTCTAGGTTGTGATTTTCACAGGAGCAGATCCCCATGTCTTTTCCCTTACAGAGTGCACGGTGGGTTCCAATACCAACCTTTCCTTTAGTAGACAGGCTCTCAACCATTGTGTCACCGGGGCTCCATATTTAATCTATAATAATAAATAACCTGTATAATAAATGCGGGTTGTGAATAAAAATGGCCAATTCCCAAGTTGTGCTTTTAGAATATCCAGCAGGATAAGCCAGGTCATGCTGAGGTAACAAAGCTCATCAGAATCTCAGTGCTGTCACCTAACCTCACCTCTCACCCACAGACTGGGCAGGTTTGGGTTAAGCCACAGGCCATGTGTTGGCCCCTCAGTATCAGTGAATGCTTCTACAGGCTGCTACAGAGCCCATACTAAACAACAACAAAAAAACCCAAACTCACTATCATGGAGTTGGTTCTGACTCATAGCAACCCCCATTGGGTTTCTGAGGCGGTAGATCTTTATGGAAGTAGATCACCCCACCTACCTTCCACAGAGCAGTTGGTGGGTTTGAACTGCTGACCTTCTGATTAGCAGCCAAATGTCTTATTCACTATGCCACCAGAGCTCACTAACAATTCAACAGCACACATCATCTTCGCCCACTTCTCCTTCCCCAGTGCAACTTAATTGCTGTGTGTATGCATATATGGTGGTACAGTGGTTCAGCGCTGTCAGCAGTTCCAAGTGACCAGCTGCTGCTCTCTGGGAGAAAGGTCTCTATCTGTAACACACTACAACTTTGGGAACCCTATGAAGCAATTTTATTCTGTCCTCTAGGGGCTTTGTTCATCAGAATTGACTCAAAGGGAATGGATTTGGTTTTGGGTTTCCATAACAATTTAAACCAAAAAAAAAAAAAAAAAAAAAACTCTGCTGTTGAGTCAGATCTGATTCACAGCGACCCCTTCTTGGGTTTCTGAGATGGTATCACTACGGAAGTAGATTGGCCAACCTTCCTTTTGAGGAGTGGCTGGTGGGTTTGAACTACCAGTCTTCTGGTTAGTAGTCAAATGCTTTAGGTACTACACCACCTTGGAAACCCTGTGGAGCAGTTCTACTCTGTCCTCTATGAATGTTATAAGTTGGAATTGAATCCACGGCAGTGGGTTTGGTTTGGGCCTTACTTCCTTGAAGATTGACAACCTTGGAAACCCTGTGGGGCAGTTCCACTCTGTCCTATAGTGTCTTCTCAAAATGGACTCGACTGCAGTGGGAATGAGTGTGAGATAGATGATGCATTATGTAACATACAAATATATGTGACACATCTATATAATAAATACATGGAAAACTGAATAAAATCATTTGATGTTTAATCAATATATACATATATTTTAATCTGATAAAATGGATTATCCTATGCAAGGGACAACTGAAACTTCCCCAGAAAACTATTTCACAAAAACCATGAGAAATTTATTCCATAGCTAATGGTTGGGGACCTCTGGAGCGCCAGGATAAACAGGAAAAAACGGGTGGGAGGCAAGGCTAGGTCCCAAGTCCCCTAGATCCAGGAGAGGGAGGGACCAGGAGAGGCCAGGGATATGGAACAGTAGGATATCTAGATAAAAAGGGATGGGAGGCAAGGCTAGGTCCCAAGCCCCCTAGAGCCAGGAAAGGGAGGGAGTGGCCAGGGACAACCAAGTGGTGGGTTCCAGGTAAGAATTAGGTAAGGGGAGGGCACAGAGTTTTCCAAAAGCTAAGGGAAAGAAACTTGTCTGAAAGTTTGTCATCCTGTGGGGCTTGTATGTTGCTGTGAGGGTTGAGGCTGTGCCACTGGTGTTTCAGATGCCAGCAGAGTTGCACATGGTGCACAGGTTTCAATGCAGCTTGTAGACTAAGACAGACTAGGAAGAAGGAGGATCCCATCCACTTCTCAAAAATTGGCCTAGGAAAACTTTATGAATAGCAGAGAAACACTGTCTGATACATTACTGGGCAACTTTATGAATAGTTCGGAAACATTGTCTGACACAGTGCAGGAAGACAAACCCCTTGGGTTGGAATGTTCTCAAAATAGGACTGGGAAAGAGCTGCTTCATCAGAGTAGAACCAATCTTAATGATATGGAGAAAGTACGTCTTTCAGGACCTCTATATGCTGATGTGGCATGAATCAAATTGAGGAGAAACAGCTGCAAACATCCATTAATAATCAGAACATGGAATGTACAAAGTATGAATCTAGGAAAATTGGAAGTTGTCAAAAATGAAATGGAATGCATAAAGATTGATATCCTAGGCATTAGTGAGCTGAAGTGAACTGGTTTTGGCCTTTTGAATCAGACGACCATATGATCTACTATGCTGGGAATGACCAATTGAAGAGGAATGGCGTGACATTCATTATCACAAAAGATGTTTTAAGATCTGTCCTGAAGTACAATGCTGTCAATGATAGGCTAATATCTCTACACCTACAAGGAAGACCTGTTAATACCACTATCATGAAAATTTACTCACCAAACACCAAAGCCAAAGATGAACAAATTAAAGATTTTTGTATGCTTCTGCAATCTGAAATTGACTGAACATGTTGCTTATCACTGGTCACTGGAATGCAAAAGTTGGAAACAAAGAAGAATCACCAGTAGTTGGAAAATTTGAGCTTGGTGACAGAAATAATGCTGGAGATAGCATGATAGAATTTTGGAAGACCAATGACTTATTCATAGCAAATACCTTTTTCAACAGTACAAACAGCAGCTATACATGTGGACTTCACAAGATGGAGTACACAGGAATCATATTGACCACATCTGTGACAAGAGGAGATGGAAAAGCTCAATATATTCACACAAAACACGGCCAGTAGGTGATTGTGGAACAGACCATAAACTGCTCATATGCAGGTTCAACTTGAAGGTGAAGACAATTAAAACAAGTCCACGAGAACCAAAATATGACCTTGAATATATCCCTCCTGAATTTAGGGACCATCTGAAGAATAGATTTGATACATTGAACACCAATGACCGAAGACCAGAAGAATTGTGGGATGACATTAAAAGCATCATCCATGAAGAAAACAAGAGTTCATTAAAAATACAAGAAAGAAAGAAAATACCAAAATGGATATCAGAAGAGACTCTGAAATGTGTCCTTGAGCAGAGAGTAGCCAAAGCAAATGGAAGAACTGACAAAGTAAAAGAGCTGAACAGAAGATTTCAAGGAGCAGCTCGAGCAGACAAGCCAATTACTATAATGAAATGTGCCAAGACCTGGAGTTAGAAAACCAAAAGGGAAGAACATGCTTGAAATTTCTCAAGATGAAAGAACTGAGGAAAAATATTAAGGCTTGAATTGCAATACTGAAAAATTCTATCGGCAAAATACTGAATGATGCAGGAAACATCAAAAGAAGATGGAAGATGGAAGGAAGTAGGAAGACTGAAGAAGAATTGATGTATTTGAACTGTGGTGTTGGCAAAGAATATTGAAAATGCCATGAACTTCCAGAAGAACAAAATAATCTGTCTTGGAAGATGTACAGCTAGAATATTCCTTAGAAGCAAAGATGACCAGACTTCGTCTCTTGTACTTTGGTCATGTTGTCACAGGAGAAGGTTATCATGCTGGGTAGAGAGTCAGCAAAAAAGAAAAAGAGCCTGAATGAGAAAGATTGACACAGTGGTTACAACAATGGACTCAAACAAAGCAATGATTGTGAGATGGCACAGGACTGGGCAGTGTTTCATTCTGTGGTACACAGGGTCCTTATGAATCAGAACTGATGCAACTGTACCTCAAAACAACACAACAACCAAAGTAGAGTAACTTTCCACAACAGTCAAATCTGTTTCATGAGTCTATACCGTTTTTTCTACAATATTATTCAGAAGAATCACAATTTTAACAATTAATACAAAATTTTGTGGAGAAAATATACAGATACGTTTCCTCTCCTATATATGTATGTATCAAAAAGCATCTCCACCACATTTTGAAAATGCAAGACATTCATTCATTTTAAAACACAAAAGAAAAAAAAAACACGAATAGATTATGTGAGCAATTTCCTGATTTAATACACATGCATCTATACAAAAAAGATGGATCATTCTCTCCCCAGAGTATCCCTCCTACTCTAACCATTATTCATCTTTCATTCAGGTATTAAACAAATCTATTGAAAAGCAATAGATTGTCAGATGGATCTTGGCTCAAGGCAAAGAATACCAGAAAGAGGTTTACTTGTGTTTTATTGACTATGCAAAGGCATTTGATTGTGTGGATCATG
>NW_006922742.1:65048-81692 GCF_000298275.1 Orycteropus afer afer
GGTAGGGTGGAGGGTCGACGAAGGAGGGGGAGGCCTTCAAAGAGATGGATTGATACAGTGGCTGCGATGATGGGCTCGAGTATAGCAGGGTTTGTGGGGCTGGTGTGGGATCGGGCAGTGTTTCGTTCTGCTGTGCATGGGGTCGCTATGAGTCGGAAACGACTCGACGGCACTTAACAACAACAACATTGAAAAGCAATATTAGCTGGATACCATAAGAACACATAATATAGAGAATAAAGTAGACAGTTTAAGAATTTTAATACAGTGTCATAAATCCTCTTAGCACTTTAAGCTCACATTTCTAAGGAGGTCCAAATGGTCTTGGGACTCTTTTAATTCTTTCTTTTCAATTTTGTATTGGATTCTTTTCTTTATAATGGATTTAATTCATTTGAAAACATTTCATTAAAGATATTAACATTTTATTTTGGAAATAAACAATATATATTTTAAGGGAAAGCCAGAAGAAACATATAAATGTGCACCAACCTCTAGTTTGATTTTCTGAAAGTATCTAAGCTCAGAAACAGGGTAATTGTAGCAGATCCCAACATACTGAATATATTAATCTTGATAAATACCATTCAGGTGAGAATGAAATAGTGAACTATAATCCAGAGAATATTGGCTGAGAGAATTGTGTTTGCTAAATTTCCTAAGCAAGTGGAGTAGAAAGAATTGCAACTATATAGGAATTGACCTGGAAATACATTAAATCCTGAAGGTGGAGATGGGAACAAGAGTGAAAAACTTAACACCTCACTGGAGAGAAGCTTTCTAATTATGCAAAATGTTTCTGTGGAAAGCTCATTCCTTCAGGAAGTAACATGGGGTTCTGAAATTGTGTTCTTGATATAGCCTACTAAGTTTCTATCAAAATTCTATAACAGAAAGGGAACAAAGATCCTGAGGGGCTAAGTACAAAGCTAAAAATACAATTGGTATAGTTAAGTGAATGTTCTTTTATTTGTGAGACTGATGTAGAAATTACAGGGAGACTGGCTGCATGGAATAGCGACGCCCATAAGGATGGCCAAAACACTTGAGGAGAAACTAAGGTCTCTGTCTATTGTCATTCTGAATCAATTTTTTTTTTTTTTTTTTAGAACAAAATAGGTTTCTTCCAAAGGATTACAAGAAAGGTTACAGAAGAATTCAGTGGGTTTTTTTTGTGTGTGTATGTGTGTGTGTGTGTGTGTGTTTAGTATTTCTTATCAAGGTATTTAAAAAAAAAAAAAAATAGAAGATTACTTCTGGTAAATGAAAATACCACACCATCACACCCATCCAAGGCATTCCTTCAAAACTTTTGGGGCAATATGCCGTGATGTTATCTATGCCTCATTCAGTCAATCCTCATATGATCTTCCCACATTATCCTTTTCTGTCTCCTGTATCTGTATATTCTCAGCTGGTAAAGGACTATGAAAATCCAGCAATGACTTCAAATGATTACAATGCTCTCTCTGCCACAGGTTTTGAGGGTTTGGGAAGGGAAACTGAGTTTTCTCCCATTTTTGTTTCCACAGTGGTAAAGAAATCATGATGATGTCTTCCCATTTCTTAAACATATTTAAATATGAACTAAAAATTAATTCTTGGTTAATCTTGATTTAATGTTATCCACTCAATGGTTTGCCTCACACTGTTTCTTGATTCTGTAGCTGATTTTGTGGAAAGACATAGAAGAATGAATGACAAGGGAAAGTGCACACTGAGTGGGGTGTGTAGAGTCAACTGCATGGCCTTCTCCACTTTTCTTGTGTTCTGGTGGCCTGTGAAGAAAGAAAGTACACTTACTCTGACAATACGTATATACCAAGAAGAAGGATAATCCCTCTCTGTATACCTGGAGGTTTGTTCATTTTTTTTCCAGTAAAAATAAATTTTAATAATTTCTTCCAAAAGGTAGAGAAAGATCAACATAATTGAAAAGTTTAAGTATTTCCATCAGTAAATGACTGCTGTTTAACTTCATTAAAACAAAGAATGTTCAAACATAGTATCTTTTATGATTTCCATTTGCTTGTTGATTTGATAGTTTCAACTTCAAATTATAAATACTATGTTCTGATATAGAAGCAAAGATTTATTTTTAATGTTTAAAATCAGTAATTCATCCTTTTATCTTTTGTTTTAAAATTGCTGCTTTAAGTCTACTCTTAATTACCGTGTTTTCAAAAATCATTAGAATTTCTCCCTCTGAACTTGACTGTGAATGCTTTATGATAAAAAGGAGCATATAGCCTACATGCTTGAGGAAGGGCATTACAAACAATTTCCTTAACCATGAACTGTGTTCAGAAATCATTTTGAATGAAAACTTTTGAAAGTCTGATGGTCATTAAGCGTAGATGTCTTTACTACTCCTGAGAGAAGCTTAGAAAAAGTCATTGAAAATGTGCACTTAGACTTCTCCATGCATTATTGTTGCCATTCTAGGGTTCCATTGGCTTCGGAAGTCCTGCTGCTGAGAAAATGATGCTTCGAGGGACTTCTTTTTAATTGATAGCTCAGGACTCCCTGAACTCATTGGGAGACGTTTAGCAGCTGCGGTGCCATTCAGTAGAGACAACATACTCAACGCAGCCGAGCACAGCACTGATGGCCTTGCGCACAGAGCAGGGATCTTTCAATTCCTTTTCATGCGTCATTTACAAGTTGCTGCTGTGATTCTACCAAGTCAGCACATCTCGCCAAGTTAACCCAAAGTGAACTCAAAGGGGAGAAATACGTTCTGTGGTATCTAAGCACGTTTGTTTCTGTCCATTGATTGCATTTAGTCAATCAGGAATAAAGATGAACACTTGGGTAGGTGTAAGAAGTGTGCAGATTTACACATGGAGGGAATTGCTCACTGAGCTTGTTTAGAAGCAATGAAATGACAGGACCAAGCATTTTGCTCTAACTTGGTAACTTCAGGATGCAAGCTTTGTATTCTGTACGTAAATGAGAGTGTGAAGAAAAGCACACAAACACATTCAATGGCACATAACAACAACAACAACAACAACATGCTATATATCATTTCTTATTATTTGTACAAAATATAAAGATAAATGTCTTGAGGGTAATTAAATAACTCAATAAGATTCAAAGTTGCTAATTTAGAGACACGCATTCTATTGATTCAAGTTGGAACTGAGCAACTGAAAGGGTGAAGTTGCCATTCTCTGAGATGGAGCAGCCAGGAAGGCGTAGTTGTGGAGTCCATTCTGATTCATGACAACCCCACACATGTGTACTAGAACTGCTCCCTAGGCTTTCAAGGCAGGTGTCATTCCAAAGAGGATCACAGGACTGTCTTCAAGGTACCTCTGAGTGGGTTTCAACCTCCAACCTTCCAGGTAGTAGTCAAGCCTTAACCATTTGTGTGACCCAGGGATCCAGGGAGGAGAGAGTGGTTGTTATTTAAATAACAAGTTTCCAGAAAGTGCAACCAGGAATATCCTCACGGTGCATGGAAATATTTTAACTTCAGATATAAGACTGGGGTTTGTCAAGGTATTTGAGAGATTGAAGAAATACAGTAGGGGAAACATGGAATTTTAGATGTACTCCAAGTGTACAGTTTGGGGAAAAGAGAGAGAGAGAGAAGGATTCAGTAAGAAAGTGAGAAATAATAGGTTGTTAGATAGAAAAAAATAAAGACACTATGGAATTCCAGAGTAGAAAGGAAGAAAATCTTTCAAGAAGAAATGTAATCTGAAATTCTATTGAGTAAAGTTAGATGAGAACAGAGAATTAGGTTTAGTAATGAGAAAGTCAATTTAAAAGTAGATTCAATGGGATAAAAGAGCCAATGTCTTAGTGGGGCAGATATAAGAGATAGTGATATGGAGCCAATGAGGATAATAGTTTTATTGCAAAAAGGAGAAGAAATTTTAAGAAATAGCTAGACAGATACATGAATTCAAGGGATAGTTTGTTAAAAATTAATAATATTAAGGTATTTTTAATCTAGTAGAAAAAAATGATCATGTGAGTGAAGAGGAGACCAATTAAGGATCGATGTCCTTAAACAGGTGAGAAGGAATATGATCAAACTTATACATTGAAATATTGGTGTTGGATATTGGCTATGACAGTTTTCTCATTGTAAATGAGGGGAAGAATATATAAAAGCACTCCTCTGAAGGCTCCTACTTTCTCAGTAAAACAATAAGTAAGATCATTGAGTGTAAGTAAGTATGGGAGAGAAGGCATAGAAAATTTAAAGATAAAGAATTTGTTATAAAATAATCATCAAAGAGAATGGAGAGTGATTTGACTAAGAAATATATGAATTTTCCAGCCAGACCTAGAGGTATATTGAATATTACTGGCCAAGAATTTTAAATAAAATCAATCAGTGTGGCTATGTATTAATTTTAGTGTCCATTTGCTACTTGGTTACATATACTTAGTAGGTGCAGAATAGAAAGTATATAAAATTGGAGGTTTCCAACCAGATATGACAAAGGATTAGAGAAGTCAGAAAAATTTTAATGAGATATTTGGAATTTCTGCCAGATAGACATAGTCCCTAAGGCATTTGACTGCTAACCAGAAGCCTGGCCATTCAAACCCACCAGCTACTCCTTGGAAGGAAGGTTGGGCAATCTACTTCTGTAGTGATACCGCCTTGGAAACCTAAGGAGGGGTCCCTATGAATCAGATTGGACTTGATGGCAGTGAGTTTTGTTTCTTTTATGAAGGCAGGATGTTAGAAAAAATGGGCAGGGACAATGAGTAGAGATCTTGGTGTAGCTAGGTTATTGTTTGGATCCAGGTTCTGGTGATAAAGATCTGGCAATATTTGTTGTTGTTGTTGTTGTTAGGTGCCCTCGAGTCAATTCTGACTCATAGCAACCCTATGCACAACAGAACGAAACATTGCTCCGTCCTGCTCCAGCCTCACAATGCTTGCTATGCCTGAGCCCATTGTTGCAGCCACTGTGTCAATTCATCTCATTGAGGGTCTTCCACTTTTTCACTAACCCGCCACTTTACCAAGCATGACATCCTTTTCTAGGAAATGGTCCTTTCTGACAACATGACCAAAGTAGGAGAGACGAAGTCTGGACATTCTTGCTTCCAAGGATCATTCCAACTGCACCTCTTCCATGACAGATTTGTTAGTTCTTTTGGCAGTCCATGGTACTTTCAGTATTCTTTGCCAGCACCACAACTCAAAAGCATCAACTCTTCTTGGATCGTCCTTGTTCATTGTCCAGCTCTCACATGCATAAGAGTCTACTGAAAATACCATGGCTTGTGTCAAGGGCACCTTAGTCTTCAAAGTGGCATCTTTGCTTTTCAACACTCTTTTTCAGCATATTGGTCAAGTGCAATATGATACTTCTCTTTTTTAAAATTTTTATTGTGATTTGGGTGAAAATATACAAAGAAAATTCATTTTCCATACAGTAGTTCATACACATTTTGTCTCATGACATTGACTGCAATTCCTCTCAATGTAACAGCTTGTTTCCCACTTCCTCCCTGTAGCTACCTCTTTCCTGTATCCTTCGCTCCCATGCACTCCTGCCCCCCACATCCAAGCTATCTCCCTGTGAAAACTGCCATTTTGTTCTCTCACAATTGATCGATTAATCACTCCAATGAGTGTGTCTACTTGAAGTAAATGTTTACCCCACATGCCTGTCTATTCTTTGGCTGAAAATCACAGTGACATGTGATTTCTTGACTGCTGTTTCCATGAGTGTTTATTATGGATCCAAGTAAAATGAAAATGTTCACAACTTCAATCTTTTGGCCATTTTTTTGTGATGCTGCTTATTGGTTCAGTTGTGAAGATTTTAATTTTCTTTATGTTGAGGTATAATCCACACTGCAGACTGTAGTCTTTAATCTTCATCAATATTTCAAGTCATCTTCACTTTCAGCAAGGAAGGTTGTGTCATCTGCATATCACAGGCTGTCAATGAGTCTCCCTCCAATCCTGATGTTGTGTTCTTCCTCATATACTCCAGCTTCTTAGATTATTTACTCAGCATATAAAATGTCAATAAAGAGGTGACTAGTGGTCAGAAAGGAGCTCTGGTAGCATAGTGCCTAAGGCACTTGACTGCTCACCAGAAGGCTGGCGGTTCAAACCCACCAGCCACTCCTCAGAAGGAAGGTTGGGCAATCCTACTTCCGTAGTGATACTGCCTCGGAAACCCAAGGAGGGGTCGCTATGAGTCGGGGCTGACTCGATGGCAAACAACAACAACAACAGTGGTCAGAATATTTGAAACTGAAACCATGCTAGTGAGGCACTTATAGATAGCAAAAAGGTCTAGTATATTCCCATAAATGGGATGGTTGGGCAAGTGTAGAGGACAAAGTTATGGAGATGGAGAACCATGCAACTTAGAAGCTAGAAATCATCTTTTATACCTCTTTTTCCTTCATTCTCATAACCAGTGCATCACCAAATCCTGTTTATGTTGTCCTAAAATATATATCTTAGAATCATATTATATCCACCAAAATTACTGTAGTATTAGCTACTAACACTCTTAACTGGAATGTTGTAAACATCTTTTAATTTATCGCCATCTTCCACTCTAAGACCTTTGTTACATCATTACCATCCAACTAAGAGTAACTCTTTTAAAATCTAAATGTAATGATTTTCAGGTAGCCAAAAACAATGTCAGCTGCCAAAATACGAACCTACTAATGTTTCATCTAAAAACAAATGTGCAATTCAATGAGAAGAACAAATGAATTTCCATGATACACTCATTGAACATATCTCTGAGACAGAGAATAATGCAAAATTCCAGTGTCTGTAACTGGAGAAATGAACACGCTTGATGAAGAAACTCATTTCTAGAGATTATACTTGGCAGGTGAAGAGTGATGAAATTTCACAGGGAAGAGAAAAGATTTGTTATAAAATATTGAGAAATATTATGAATTCCAATCAATTGAACATTTACTACTAGAAAAATGCAAGGTAAAAAGAACTTTAAAAATACCTGGAATCTAAGATGGTTATCTTGTAACAGCATCATTTCTGGGGAAAAAAGAAAACTTGGAAAGATATGACATATTTGGGAATTTAGATGTAAAGAGGAACACAAAAGCAAGGAGGTAAACTAAAATTAGAAATAATCATAAAATGAAAAGACATTCTAAACTCTGCCTACATTTAAGAAAGACTATTAAAGAAAGTGCACTTCACTATAACAATAGAATAATATGGTCTCTAACAAAGATACTATAATTATGTAACCAAAAATCATAATCCATATCTGCAAACAGATTTTATTTCTGACCATAGATATGGAAATCCAATAATGAGCAGAACATGCCAACTGAAATCTACAGAAAGATTCCAAAAGAAGAAAACAAAATATGATCATTTAAAAATTTGAATTGCTATCCCAGAAAAAGTCAAAAGAATTAGATCATGGAACCCCAACTTAATCAAATGTCCTTAAATATACATTCACAGACATAAAATTACACATCAAATTACAAATCAAAATTAAAATGCAAAGAATAGAGGGAAATATTGAGGAGAGTTGTCTAAACTCAGGGAAAAAAAAAATGAAAGGAACAGAGCACTCATTTTAGAAATGGATACTAAATAGTAAGTTGCCAAAAGAATAATAAAATATGTGTGAAATTAAATCATTTACCTTGAAGAAATAATTAAATTACTCAAAAGAACAAAAATAAATAAATAAATAGATAAATAAATAAGATAAGAGGAATATTGGTTAATAACCAAAGAAGAACCAACATACATATAATTCAAATCTCTGAAGAAGAAAATCCAAGCAGTGGGATAAAACTCATACCTAAAACTATTATCCAATAATATTTTTGAATATAAAGAACACTTGAGTTCACATATTTAATGGGCCCACTAGTTATCTAAGAATAATA
This sequence comes from Orycteropus afer afer, assembly GCF_000298275.1. Taxonomy (NCBI): domain Eukaryota; kingdom Metazoa; phylum Chordata; class Mammalia; order Tubulidentata; family Orycteropodidae; genus Orycteropus; species Orycteropus afer. The sequence continues at coordinate 72,939 of NW_006922742.1, forward strand.
ACCCAGAATCCTCATCTCCAACATAAATACTAATAAAATTATTAGCTATAGGCCCTCACGGAAAAAGGACAAACCACTTCCAAAAGAAAGAAACTTCAGCTTGACTTCACTTCTAAGCAGTAATATATAAAGCAAAGAACTAGAGAATAGTATCTTTAGATACTGAAAGAAAAAAAAAAAATGCCAAGAACATTACTTCTTAAAAAATGCAGATTCTGAACTAGTAAATCGAAGGTAGGACCTGAGATTCAGCATTTCAAAGTTCCCATGCTGCTAGCTCATGGACCATACTTTACATATCATTGTGTTACTGAATTAGGCTAAACCTTAAGGCAAATCAGATTGGAACTTTTCAGTGGAGTTAAAACCAATTTCAAAATAATTGCCCTATATTGTAGCCCACAGTTTGGAAAACATCTTGAAGTTGTTGGAACCAGAGAATCTTCTCCAGAGATCTCTTTAGTTGAAACCTTCTAATGAAATATACTTTGTGAGAGGAACCTTTCTTGAGCTCAGCCGTTTAAAGGCCAGTGGAATTTGAATGAGTGGATCTTGATTTATAGACTTGAGTATATTAAGCCTTTTATTCACGATCTGCAAGATTTCATTCATAGAATTATTGTGAAATTGTGCACCCAAATCTGCTCTCATTATGAGATATAATGGATAAAAGATTTATTTTTATTTTTATTTTTTTCTCATGAACCTTTGGAAACTATGAGATGTTTAATTTTTAAGATCTTGGTAGTCTCTTTGGAATTGTTGTGGTACATCACTAACCAGATTATTGATTGCAGTTCAGCCATTCCTCTATATTAATACCCCAAGGAAAGTTGTAATGTAGTGCTTACATATAAATTAACCATAGGGAAGTAGGAAGGGTGATGTTTCTTTTTATCCATTAATAGAGGACTATTTTTAGTGTCAGTGCATATTCTATTTCTAATTTTATGTGATTTATTTGATTACAAAATGATATCTGTGCAAATTCTCATACTAAAAACCAGGATGTACATGACTTAACATAATTTATGCCATAGTGGCAATGTTACATAATTTCTTAATTGTTAATAAGGATATTATCAAAGTGTTTGCACAATATTAGAAATATTGCTTGAGGCAACTAACAACCGTTGTCGTCCTAGGGGAGTAGTGATGAATAGATCATGTCCTACATAATTTTATTTTCTAAATTGCAATACTTTATGAATAGGATGAATTTTTAAAACACACCTTACTTTTTTTTCTAATGGGAACAATGAAAATGAGAAATCTATATGAACAAAAATGCCACCTAAATATTCCCCTATATCTTGATGGCATTTGCAGTCATCACATGGTAAAATTTCCCTTATTTGTTTGCTCTGCAACCTTATTTCTGAATTTGTTTGTTTCTAGTATCCAACTTTTTCTCAGATTATCTTTCCACAATATAGTATCTAAAACTGGATTCTAAAATGCAGTATCATATGTGTAAGAAGTGAGTATTAGTACTCATAGCCTTCACCAGCAAAAGGGACTATGTCACATCTTTTAGTATATTTGGGCTTTCTAGTGCATTTTTTAACATCAAAATCTATTAAAGAGAATCAATGTTTTATGTTATGAAGTATAAAAAAATATAATTCTCCAAATGTGTCTTTGTAGCTGTTACGTGCTCAGTTGATGGATTGGGAAAATATTGGAGTATCCCATTGGTTCATTTTTGGACTATCATGTTGGAGAGCATCCTTGCTCAACTGCAAATGAAAACTATACTGCCTATTATTGGTGAAGAAGCACAGCGTCCTTGACTGCATTCTGTCTATAGTATATTGTTCTAACTGATTTTTTATTATTTGTATTTTCATTGTTTTATTTACTTGAGTAACAGACAATCCTATTTAAAAAGAAAAAAAAAAAATCTTACATCAGCTTTGGCCTTGAGATAACATCTTAGCTGGTTACTGAAAAAGCTCAGACAAGGTTGGTCTGATATCTTTTTGAAATATACACCTAAACTGGAGTTTTAGAACACATATCTGCTTCTGTAGCTGAGCCAGTCCAGACTAGTCAGATCAGAGTTTTTGCTACTCAGTCAGAATCAAAATACTTATAGCTTCTTTCCTGTCAAGTCTCTTCAGTGAACCAAGGTGTTGAGCAACACGTACTGAGAGACTTCTAGAGAGAACCAGAAAGTACGATTGTTGGTGGCACAGTAAGTGACACTCTTTCCCCTGGATACATTTTTATGGACACCGTAGGGCAGGAAACCACTACTTATAAAATATGGAAAGGGGCAGATGACCAAGTAGAATAGTAGAACCTACATCGTTTTCTCAGTTTTCTTGCCAAATAAACAACTCTTGAAGAGTTGTCTCTTTTTTTCTCACCAAAAAATTGTAAGAACCATCCCACAATATTCCTTTCTTCTAAAGACAAGCAAACAAACAATGAAATAAATGCAAAAAAAAAAAAAAAAAAAAAGAGTATTTTCCAAACATTTACCTGCAGTGAAAGATCTATTTGCCTAATTCCTCTAACGGTCTTTTCTTTTATAAGTTTACTCCATTAATTCTCAATTTAGTAGTGGTAATACCACAGGCTAGGGTACAAAAATGATCTCTTATTGTGAATCTTAGATTCATAGTTATTGCATTGAAAATAATCTTAAAACTACCAATGATCCTCTCAGTATGTATTGCCCAAGACTTTGTTTCACTGATGAGACTTGACCAGAAGGAAGCCCTGAGTGTTGTGCTGCCTACTTGAGTAGCAAAAACTCTGATCTAATTACTGTGGATTGGCTTATTTATGGCAACAGATATGTGTGTAAAACTCTGTTTCAGCTGTGCATCTCAAGCTACTATCAGACCAGCCTTGTCTGGGCTTTTTAAGTAACCAGCTAAAATGTTATCTCAGGGCTACATTTGATGTCACACAATGTGAGTGTCTCATATATTTTTAGTACCAGGAGATTTGGAAAAAACACATTTCCTCCATGGGCTGCCATGTCTGTGGGAAGTTTCCGTGATTCAGTGAAATTCTGTTTCTATAAATTGCTGACCTATCAGTAATGAGGCTACCATTCAGGATTTTACTAAAGGCTAATCCTCTTACACATAGCAGCCTTTATACATAGTATCAAGACTGTTAGTGTTGTTACTGTTCATAAGGTGCTGCCGAGTCATCTCTGACTCATAGGGACCCTATGCACGGTAGAACGAAACACCACCCGGTCCTACACCAGCTCCACAATCCCTGCTATACCTGAGCCCATTTCTGCAGTCATTGTATCAATCCATCTCATTGAGGGCCTTCCCCTCTTTCGTGGACCCTCTACCTTACCAAGTATGACATCCTTTTCTAGGGAATGGTCCATTCTGACAACATGACCAAAGTAGGTAAGATGAAGTCTGGCCATTCTCACTTCCAAGGAGCATTCTGGCTACACTTCCTCCAAGATAGATTTGTTAGTTCTTTTAGCAGTCCGTGGTACTTACAGCATTTTTCACCAGCACCACAACTCAAAAGCATCAATTCTTCTTAAGTCTTCCTTATTCATTGTCCAGTTCTCACATGCATATGAGGTGACTGAAAATATTATGGCTTGTGTCAGGCAAACCTTAGTCCTCCAGGAGACATCTTTGCTCCTCAGCACTTGAAAGAGGTCCTTTGCAGCCAACTTGCCCAGTACTGTACATCGTGTGATATCCTGACTGCTGCTTCTATTGGCATTGATTGTAGAACCAAGCAATAGGAAGTCTTTGACAACTTCAATCTTTTCTCCATTTATCATGATGCTGCTTATAAGTCTAGTTGTGAGAATTTTTGTTTTATTTATATTGAGATGTAATCCATACTGAAGACTGTATTCTTCAATATTCATCAGTAAGTGCTTCAAGTCATCCTCACTTTCACCAAGCAGAACTGTGTCATCAGTGTATCACAGGTTGCTAATGATTATTCCTCAATCTCGATGCCACGTTCTTCACAGACTCCAGCTTCTCGGATTATTTGCTCAGCACACAGACTGAATAAGTATGGTGGAAGGATACAACTCTGATACACTCCCTTCTTGATTTTAAACAATACAGTGTTATGTTGTTCTGTTCGAATGACAGCCTCCCGGTCTATGCACAGGTTCCTCATGATTACAATTAAGTGTTCTGGAATTCCTATTCTTCTCAATGTTATCCGCAATTTGTTATGATCCACAAAATCAGATGTTTTTATGTAGGCAATAAAACACAAATAAACATCTTTCTGGTATTCTTTGCTTTGAGGCAAGATCCATCTGACATCAACAATGATATACCTTATTCCATGTCTTCTTCTGAATCCAGTCTGAACCTCTGAAAGTTCTGTGTCAATATACTGCTGCAATATTTTTGAATTATCTTCAGTAAGATTTTACTTGTATGTGATATTAATGATATTGTTTGATAATTTCCACATTCTGTGGGATCACCTTTCTTTGGTATGGGTACAAATATGGATCTCTTCCTGTAAGTTGGCCAGGAGGCTGTCTTCCAAATCTCTTGGTATAACCAAATGAGTACCTCCAGTGGGGCATCTGTTTGTTAAACATCTCAATGGGTATTCTATAAATTCCTGGAGCCTTGTTCTTTGCCAATTCCTTCACTGCAGCTTCAAATTCTTCCTTCAATACCATTGGTTCTTGATCATATGCCACTGCCTGAAATGGATGAACATCAACCAGTTCTTTTTGGTATAGTGACTCTATGTAGTCCTTCCATCTACTTTTGATGCATCCTGCATCATTCAATATTTTGCCCATAGAATCTTTCAATATTGCAACTCAAGTCTTAATTTTTTTGCTCAGTTCTTTTAGCTTGAGAAATGCTGAGTGTGTCCTTCCCTTTTGGTTTTCTAACTCCATATCTTTGCACATTTCATTATAGTAATTGGCTTTATCTGCTTGAGCCACTCCTTGAAATCTTCCGTTCAGCTCTTTTATCTTGTCATTTCTTCCATTTGCTTTAGCTACTCTCCAAAGGCAAGTTTCAAAGTCTCTTCTGACATCCATTTTGGTCTTTTCTTCTTTTCTCACCTTTTTAATGACCTTTTGCTTTCTTCATGGATGATGCTCTTGATGTCATTCCACAATTCTTCTGGTTTCCAGTCATTGGTGTTCAACACATCAAATCTATTCATTAGATGGTCTGTAAATTCAGGAGGGACATCTTCAAGGTCATCTTTCGGCTCTCATGGACTTGTTTTAATTGTCCTCAACTTCAAGTTGAACTCGCATATAGGCAGTTGATGGTTTGTTCCACTATCAGCTCCTGGCCTTGTTTTGGTTGAAGATGTTGAGCTTTTCCATTGCTTCTTGCTACAGATGTAGTCAATCTGATTCCTGTGTTCTCCATCTGGCATGTATAGCTGCCATTTGTATTGTTAAAAAAAGGTATTTGCAATGAATAAGTCATTGGTCTTGCAAAATTCTATCATGCGATTTCCAGCATTATTTCTGTTACCAAGGCCAAATTTTCCAACTACCGGTGTTTCTTCTTTGTTTTGCTTTCCAGTCAGCAGTGATAATTAACACATCTTGATTACATGCTTGGTCAATTTCAGACTGCAGAAGTTGATAAAAATCATCAATGTTCTCATCTTTTGCTTTGGCGCTTGGTGCATAAATTTGAATGATAGTTGTATTAACTGGTCTTCCTTGTAGTCATGTGGATATTATCCTATCACATGACAGCATTATATTTCAGGAAAGATCTTGAAACATTCTTTGTGATGATGAATGCCACACCATTCCTCTTCCAATTGTCCTTCCTGGCATAGTAGATCATATGGTTGTCAGATTCAAAATGACGAAAAGCAGTCCATTTCAGCGCACTAATGCATAGAATATCAATCTTTATGCATTCCATTTATTTTTTTTACAACTTCCAATTTTTCTAGATTCACACCTTGTACATTCCATGTTCCTATTATTAATGGATATTTTCAGCTGTTTCTCCTCAATTTGAGTCACACCATGTCAGAAAATGGGGGTCTCAAAAGCTTTACTTTATCCATATCAGTAAGGTTGGTCCTACTCTGATGATGCAGTTCTTTTCTAGTTGTATTTTGAAAGCCTTCTTACCTAAGGGTTTCATCCTTCTGCACTGTATCAGATAATGTTTCTGGGCTATTCATAAAGTTGCCCGGTAATGTATCAGACAATGTTTCTCTGATATTCATAAGGCTCTCCCTGGCCAATTATTTGAGAAGTGGATGACCTCTTTCTTTATCCTATTCTGTCTCTGTCTGTAAGCCGCATTGAAACCTGTGCACCATGTGCAACCCTATTGACACTTGAAACACCCGTGGTACAGCCTCAAGCCTCATGGCAACATGCAAGCCACAATAGTATGACAAACTGACAGACAGGTTTTTCTCCCTTAGCTGTTCAAAACTTCTCTGCCCTCCCCTTACCTGGATCCCTGGCTGTTGCTCTGCTCTGTTGTCCCCTCTGGCTTCACTTTTACCCCATATCCAGACAACAAATGGCTAATTGTGTTATACAAATTGACATATTTAATTTATTATCATACTCTCTTAAATTATATTGATACATAAATTATTAAATTCCTTTTGCAATACTTCTCACTCTGTAGTTATTTAGAGATTATTATACTGATATTTGGACTGATCCTAACAAAATCATCTAATCTATAATCTCTAATCTAAACAAAGAAAGCCAGACAGCATATTGTACATTATTCAGGCACAGAGATAGCTAGATATAGTTATTCTCTACAACAAAGCATGAAAAGTGTATAGTATTACACTCAAATTTACAGGGAAATAAATCAAATTTTAGATATGCCATATCATCAGCTTTTCCCATAACTAATGAATTTCAAAATCCAGTCTGGTGTGACTTCAGAAAGACATGGGTTAAATGTTCTATACTATCAAGATAATATTGTCATTGTATGAATACCAAATTTACTTATCTCAACAGCAAGAAGAATGTCAGAAATGTAGGATATGTGACTGGAAAATGGACCATTTGATGTGCCTCCATATCACAGTACTTCTGTTGATTGTATCTGGATTTAAAACTAAGAGGCCTGGGAAAGCCATATGGTATGGATGGAAATTGCAATTTCTCAGGAGTGTCTGAAAAGGACATCATCATTTGTCCTTTTCATAAGGACATTAATCTGAAATGCATATGTTCACTGGAGTTAATTGGGGGCAGTTGACTCAGATCCTATCCTAAAGTAGCTGTAATGAGGAATTAATGCAGTGCACTCTAATATATAGTTTTCTTAAGTTCAAATGAAACTATTGAGAATACAGGGAAGTATGAAATTGGTATAGTTTCCAGCTCTGCTTTCTTCTATGTATTTGGGTAATGAAGTTACTGTCTATGTTTCAGGAAAATGGATGATGACACCCACTACTGATCTCTGGACAGGATGAGAACAGTATTATAATAATCCATACCAGTCAGATTGACCTTTTACTGATTTGACCTTTACCTTGAGTGGGAGGAAAAAGGAAGAATAAAATAAAGGTCTTAATATAAGTCAAGTATAACATAGCATAGTCGGATCCCCGGATTTTATTATTATTTATCAGCAAAGCACAGTGATCCATCAAGTCATTAATATCATTAGAGATCCATGAAGTCAAGAAGACAGCCCAGGGTAATGCTTCATAGAATCTTCTCAGCAATGAACTTCAAAAATCTCTTGGGATCTTTAGAAGAAAAATGGGCCTATAAAGCAATAACGAGATGTCTATCGCAGCTCAAAAATTACCTCTAAAAAGAAGGTTTGTGGGATCTTCACACTTAAAATCAATTTCTTCTCCCTACATATTTTACCTCTATTAAAGGGCAGAGATTATAATCATAACGAGTTAGACCTGGGACTACACTTAGAATTAAATAAAGATGAGAATCACACAGCTCATGTGAGAGACAGAGTCCTATTCAGAACATCTGCTTCTTCCAGGAGATTCTAACCACTGGGAATTAACCCTAATTCTCCCAAGTAGTCCTCCAAATTTTGTAACCTGCACTTCATTTTCCAGGATATTAGTGACTAACATTGTCAAGGTAAGAAAAGCAGATCAGAGAAGAGCAGGGACTTTCAGATTTGAGAGCAGGTTTTCATGACCTTAAAATGGATGGTGGGGCAAGAAGAAGAAGAGGCAAGACTCTACTGACACACCTCAGGTGAGGCAGTTAAGTGAAAGGACAACAGGCAGTTAGACAAAGCATGTGAATATTGCATAAAAACAGCAACAAATCTTCAATTCAAGGTCAAGATTATTTATTTTTAAATTTTTTTAAATTAAGTGTTTCCATACTTATGTTGTTGTTGTTGTTAGGTGCCATTGAGTCAGCTCTGACTCATAGCAACCCCATGTACAGCAGAAGGGAACGCTGCCCCGTCCTTGCCACACCTGAGCCCTTGGTTACAGCCACTGTGTCAGTCCATCTCCTTGAGGACCTTGACCCTCCACAGTACTAAACATGATATCTTTCTCTAGGGAAAGTCCCTTCTGACAACATGACAAAAGTAGGTGGGATGAAGTCTGGCCATATCACTTCCAAGGAACATTCCAACTTCACTTCTTCCAGGGCAGATGTGTTAGTTCTGGCAGTCCATGGTACTTTTAATATTCTTCACCGACTCCACAACTTAAAAGCATGAACTCTTCTTTGGTCTTCCCTATTCATTGTCCAGCATTCACATGCATATGAGGCAATTAAAAACACCATGGCTTGGGCTAGATGCA